>NC_047516.1:39677536-39977536 GCF_902827115.2 Pseudochaenichthys georgianus
CATTATAGTATCATTATTTTCAAAAAGTTCTTCCAGCTATCTGATGGTTTCAGACCAGGCTACATGGCTAGCTCCTCATGAATAACATTTGACTAAAGCTCAACTGAAAAATTAGGATTTCCAGCTGAACATATGAGTAACAGATGACATGTTGTGTATTTTCTCTTTTCACTTTAAACCTGACCTATAAGATTGTGCTTTATCAACGAACACTTCAAAAAGTCCTAACTGGCAGTGGCGTCCATCAGACTGCAGACCCCAACATAAAGCATCCGTCTGCGGGTTTCACGGTGAGCTGCTTGTATTTCCACTTGTGCTCTTGTTGAGGTTTGCTCAATAATTCAGCAGAACCTCTATGTACAGTGGCTCATGAAAACAGGGAAACGTATCAATAATTCACTGGCATGTCATATGAAAATAGTCAACAACACAATGCGAAACGTCATGCTTAATTATGGTTAGAGTGAAGCGAAGGAAAATGGAGGACTGTGAAGGAAATGGACAGAGAAGTATAGAAACTATATTTGACAGAAAGTATTCAAACTTATGTGTACTTATGTCTGGCTGGTAAAGATAATACTAATGGACTACACCACTACACCCAGTGGTGTAGTGGGGATTTTTTTACTGGGAGGACGCTATTTTAATTAGGTCATCCCAAACAAAACAGGCATAGAGGTCTCCAGAAACTACCCGTATGCTTAGTCTTACTTTAGTTACTGTACTGCAAAAAGCAGACGGCACACAACGCACACAGACACAAAACATGGACACACTGGCAAATAAGTTACATAAACAATTTATAGGCCTAGGTTGCATAAATGCTTGAGCTACAGTATTGCAACTAAGCAGACAGCGCTGCTTCTCTCTTTCTCTATCTCCACTTTCAAAATCTATTTAAAACTCATAAGAAACAAACACAATTACAAAAGTTGTCCTGAAATTAACTTATTAAATAAACAAAACGAAAAATATAGCCTAATACACACTTGCAACTGATAACACTGGCAATGATTTTATATTTATTAGACTATTCAAACAAAATCATGTTTCCAAAAAGTGGGGGCTCCAAATAAGTGGGGGAACGGCGATCCACCGCGTCCAACGACCACGACACCACTATATTCTCAACAAGTCATTCTGCTCCGGCAATCAGATTCATCTCCAGCCTGGTTCATGGCTCTGATTCATGATCTAATGGTTTCATGGCAAACCCAGTCGACCTTAAAATCAGCCAGCCACATTTTACTCATCTCTTTTAACCCTAACCCTTTTAGAAGGGAAGATATGGTCATTTGTTCTTGGCATTGTCCAGCCTGAAACCTGAAACACAGGCTTGGTTCAATCACACACTGCAAAAACTGAAACGTTCGCTTTGATAAAATGTATTATGTCAACAGATTTCACATAAGTGTATTAGGTTAGTTGAAAACTAAAATTTAAATAGTTTCAACTTAATGTTATTGCTTTCAACCAACCCTTATATAGTTATGTGAAATGAGTTGACATAATACTAATAATACAGCTTTACAGTGCACACTGCATTGTACACTATGAGGTGTCTATCACAAAAGCAAACCTTAAAAGTCACAGTGAATTAAGGTCAAAGCTCTCTGGAATACATTTATTTAAAGTGTACCTATATGCTATATTTGAATAATAATATTGTAGGGACCTATATAAAACATGTCTGTGAAGTTTTTTTTTCAAAATACCAAACAGATCATGCATTTTAGCCATGCCTCATTTCGCTCTATTTGCTTTATTCCAGCCCTGTTTTTGCAAGGGCTGATTCTGTGGCAAATGAGCTGCAGCATGAGCGTCATGTTACCATGCTGTTACCTTGCTGTTACCATGCCACGCATCCTCTCATTCCCCTGATAGGTGGAGAGTTGCCCATATAGGCGGAGCTCCTTGTTTCTGACGTCAGAGAATTTTCAAATCTGGATCAGTCTGTATCAGATCCGTTGCAGCCCCGTTTTTAGAGATTTGGGTACGGAGGAAAAGAGAGAGGGTTGTGTTTCTGACACTTGGTGAGTTCCCTGACACACCGGGGACACATAGTCATGTATAAAAGACGTACAAAAGTGCATTTTGCATGATAGGTCCTCTTTAAGTCAGTTCAGAGTGTCAACACAAACCGCGGCACACACTGAAGCTTTCATATCAGATTTCTGTTCATGATTTCACATGGAACCTCTGAACGAGCCTCAAAGAAGGCTCTATATCTTCACTTTGTCCAGCATAGGAAACTTCCACAATAGGAAGTTAGTGAATCAGCTACTATCTGCTGATTGTAGCCCCAACAGAATCAAACCTAATGAAAAAGGCATTCCCCCACTCAAATCTGTGCACATTTTGTTTTTAAGATCTCACACACAATGTTACCTGGTAGGGCTCCTGCCAACTCTGGACGCAGCCACGTTGGTGGGGGGCCAGGTCGCAGCCAGCCCCCTTGGCTCTAACCTCCAGGTGGCTGAGGCTCCTGGAGGGCGAGCTGTCCAAATGCCAGTTGACCATCCGACCCCCACTACAGGAAAGGGTGGCCCCCCCAGGGACAGATCTTTTATGATAGCGATGGTGTGGGTGCTGATGATGCCAGCTGAAGGAACATGGCCCCTCCCCACACTCCCCTCCTCCATCCAAGTCCACTGAGCAGCTGTGCTGTTTGCTCAGGTAAGCAGTCATGCTGCACACTCCTCTGTTCCTTCACACCTTTTCTTCTTCTCTTTACTCCTCTCCGGCAGCTTTACTCACACATCATCAGTAAACAAGACGCGTCCTGCCTCAGTCCCTCGCTTTGGCAGAATGAATGAACCGAGCGGATGGCTGCTGTAGCTGTACAGGCTGCACAGGGAGTGTGTGTTTGTGTGTGTGTCAGAGCTGCTGGCGTGAAAGAACGACATATGAGAGAGAGAGAGAGAGAGAGAGAGAGAGAGAGAGAGAGAGAGAGAGAGAGAGAGAGAGAGAGAGAGAGAGAGAGAGAGAGAGAGGGGAGGGAGGAAGGGGGAAAAGAGAGATGGAGCATAACACTTGAGTGAACTGAGAGAGGGGGGAGAAAGAGGGAGAAAAACAAGGGAGAATGATGGATAGGAGAGAGGGAGATAAGGTGAGCATGAGAGAGAGAGAGTCAATAGATGAGTGAACCAGCAGCACTCCTCCAGTCAGAAACAGCTGATGCTCGCTGCTGCTGGGACTTGGAGGCAATGGGAGCTTGAACTACAAATCACCAGGACAAAAAACACCCAACCCAACAAAAGGTTTTATGTTTTAAATAAGCAGATTTGGATGGATGGAGGGGCCGTGTTCCTTCAGCTGGCATCAGGGGCGGACTGGGGGGAGAAGTGGCCCGGGGATTAATTGACAGACAGGCCCACTTAATGCGCGGCATGTATCGGCCGGCCGGCGACGAAAGTACAGTATGTTACTTAACAAAAAACCCTATGCATTTAATGTTATTTTGGACCATTATTCATATAGTAATCACATTACCTGGGCCCTTGAGTTGCCTAGAGCAAAATAGTTACGGCATATATTTAGTGATTTGAATGTTAACAGATCACTGATGCAATAACATCTGGACCCAATTTGCCTGACTTGACACATGGAATAAAACATGGGCGTAGGAAGCATCCTCAATGTGGGTGAGACAATTTAACAGGAATTTAGCAGGTGGTGGACCTCACCTCCTCTAGGGGGGAATATTTTTTTTAAAATGTTGAAGTTAAATGCATCAATCTGGTCCATTTTGAGAGCAAAATTAGGGACTAAATCTATGGCAGTCAGTAGGGGCTTGGACTGTGAGCCGTAGGGTCGCCGGTTCAAGTCCCCGACCAGACCTATTTGGAGTGTGGACTTCTACTTGGAGAGGTCCCAGTTCACCTCCTGCCCTGCCGTGGTGCCCTTGAGCAAGACACCAGACAAGGCTGTACCTTTAGTAATGAATATTAAATGTTGTGAGGAAATCTTTCCACCAATAATTCCAATAAGTAACCCAAAATGTATTCACTTCAGGTTTACGAACTTCAGGTTAACTGTAATCAGATTACTCGTTTTTCAAATGTAACGCGAGCTGAATACAGTTACTTGATTTTTGTATTCTGATTACGTAACGCCGTTACATGTATTCCGTTACAACCCAACCCTGGCCACACCCCACTGGGCTGGGCTGGGCCGGAACACTTACAAATGTGGGCCGGTAGGATTTAGGCAACAAAAAAAGATTATTTTTTTTTTTAGAAACTTTTTTTTTCTTTTTCTTGGCCCTCCGGCCCACACACAGCACCGGCCCACCGGGGAAACTCCCGGTATTCCCAATGGCCAGTCCGCACCTGGCTGGCATCATCAGCAGGTGACCCGTTCAAATCCAGTTTTGGACAGTCTGCCGTGGTTCCATCCCATTTCAAGTGCTGTTCGACGCTCGGCGTAACCCTCGGCTCACATCCAATCACAGAGCTTGACGACTATCACAGGGTTTGTCAAGCGGAGCGGAGAGAATACTTACTTCCGGGTGTAATATTCTCTAAAGCAAATGAGCTGCTCCGACCCTCGGTCCTGACGGACTCCAACTTGTGTTTATTAATCAAACAAATAAATAAACACAAGGATAATTATGTGTTATTGTTGAGTAAATGGAGCCCCAGCCACCTGGCGGTAGTTAGAGCCAAGGGGGGGAGGGGGGGGGGGCTGCGTCCAGAGTTGGCAGGAGACCTACCAGGTAACATTGTGCTACTATGAGATCTTAAAAACTAAATGTGCACAGATTTGAGTGGGGGAATGCCTTTTTCATTAGGTTTTTGAAAAATATGTTCTTATCCCACAGCAGATATAATATGTCCTTCCTTTTTTAGATCTTGTGTTTCTCCAAGGACCAACAAAGACAAAACAAAAAACAGGAAGAGTGTAAAAGAGAAGCTAATGTACAGCCACAGATCCTCACATTGATCCAAACCTGCAGACCATCTCACAGAGCACGTGTTTAGTGTATTGAATCACTGGAAACAAGCTAATTCAATCTGATCAGAAAGAGATGTCCTCACTCCCACTGTTCCCTGCTTCTTCAGTCAGATAACATCAGGGCCACAGGGCTTTGAGTTGAAGCCACTGATGCTAAAACATCACGCTATAGCATCAACATTACCTCACAAAGTCACAAACATAAACTCAATATATTCAGAATTCTCAGGTGGAGATGTCACCATGAAATATTTTCATGTTGTGATATTAAAAAAAGGTTCATATATGAGATGTACACCACACAGACCCTCCATCCCATGTTATGTGATGCTTTAGTGTGTGTGTGGGCGTTGTCATTACCAGAGGGGACAGCCGCTAAACAGTCAGTGATGGAGAACAAAAGCTGCGAGCTGACAGCATCAGTGCCCCCCCCAGGAAAGAGAGCATCAGTGGGCAGTGTGTGTTAGTGTGAAATAATGTAACAAGGGACGGAGTGTGTGTGTGTGTGTGTGTGTGTGTGTGTGTGTGTGTGTGTGTGTGTGTGTGTGTGTGTGTGTGTGGGTAGCTAGGAGTATGGTTGGTTGGTCACTGATCTCAGGGCTGCCATGATGGTGCCAAACTGATACTCTAATCTTCTCCCCCACACACCCACACCCACACACACACCCACACACACACACACACACACACACACACACACACACACACACACACACACACACACACACACACACACACACACACACCCACACCCACACCCACACACCCACTCACACACACACACACACACACACCCACACACCCACTCACACACACACACACACACACACACACACACAACACACACACACACACACACACACACACACACACACACACACACCCACACACCCACTCACACACACACACACACACACACACACACACACACACACACACACACACACACCAGTAGCATGGCGTGGCGTGGGGAAACATTTAGGGGAAGCCATTGTTTTGGGTCGGGGGGGGGGTGGTCAATAATGTAACCATGTGATTACCAGTGATTACAGCGCCCGGTATCATTTTACGCACATTTGTATCATACAGATGCAGGACTTGCACACGCACTCTCCAGCGAAACTCTCTCATCTTATTAATGTATGCAGCCAACCCCCCCCCCCCACACATGCAATACCAGCCGCTCAATGTGCAGATTCGGTAATGAATAAAAAAGAAGCATTCATTCACAAACTAAATCACCTATAAAGTTGTACGTTCACATCAAAGTATCAGTAGGCTACGTGTATGGAACACATGACTTCAAAAACAATTATGTGCAGAAACATTTGCATGCGATAGTCCACCTTCTCTTCCCTTTCTAACACAAACACGTGCAGCAACAGTCCCCGTCTCTGTAATTAGCTCAGTCTGTAGTAATAATAATAATAATCCTTATATTTATTATAGCGCTTTATCAAAGACTCTCAAAGCGCTTTACAAATACACATTACACATCCAGATCATACATGATCATGTACTGTGGATAATACCCACAGGAGCAGATCCGGGTGAAGTGTCTTGCCCAAGGACACAACGGCCTGACGCAGTGGGGCGGGAGCGGGTTTCGAACTGGAGTTCCCCACGCCCCCTTGATCTGATGATCGGATGCACAGACCACTGCGCCACCCGTCCCCTCAGTCTGTAGTCCAAAAGTAACTAAACAATATAAACAATCTCATCTATTCAGGTGATCTGATAGGTATAATATATGGGTGCTATCCGCGGGGCTGATTTTCAGATAGCACCCTGTGCTAATTAAACAACTGCAATAAAACTTCAGACTGACTAACACCTGCAGCTAAATCCAGGCAAGCAATGCACAATAACCAACAGAACCACATCAGAAATGGCACACATAGCTACACGGGCAGTTCAGGCAACAGGTATGCACAGAGAGGGTGTGCATTTCACTCACCCTATTTGAAGAGGTGGTGGCAAAGTGGTTAATAACAATGTCATAGAACTTCCCAGCGGCCTTTAGGTCCTCCACAACAACAGAGTCAATGGATATTGTGGCTAGGTTGACAAGTCTGTCCTGTCCACACGTGTTCCTCAGATACGTTTTGATCCTTTTTAGACGCTCTGCTGATGTGCTGGTGGCTGGTATGGTGAGCATGAGCTGGAGCAGCTTGTCGACCTCGGAGAGTGTGCCCTGTAGGTGATGCTCAATGAGAAGCTGTATCAGTGGCTTGTGAAACAGCCTGTTGTTGTACAGCGTGTGCAGCTCATTCCTTAACTTCTGCTCATCAAAGAATGGATACGTGTTGATCAGCTGAGCCAGCTCACTGCTGGGAAATGCAGCAGGGTTGCAGAACGATGTGAATGATGTGTGTTCCAGTACCCGAAAAAAGTTCAGGTGCTCCATATCTGCAAATCTTTGGGTCACGTGCAACACTATGCCGTCAACAATCTGGAAGTAAAGACGCCGGAAAGACACAACCGTGTCCTCGTCTCCTTCTTGGTGCTGGTTGAACCCCTGCTCCAGGTCGTCCCAGCCGCGGCACAGGATCTCCGACTGCCTTGACTGTTTCATCGTAAATGCGACTGAATGTCTCATCTGTCCTTGTGGCTTTGAGAGCGCTGAGAGTGCTCATGATCCGATCCTGCCATTTTTTTATGTCCACTGTCTTACTTTGCAGAACCTGGAAGAGTGGTTCTGTGAGGCGGAAAATGGACTGAAAGACCCCGAGCAGGAAGGTGAAGTCAAAATCCTCAAGTGTTTGCTTCTGTGCAATGGTCTCTTTGTCCCATCCCGGCTCTGTGATTATCTTATCGAAAGCGATACAGAGCGACCCGCGTCCTTCGTGGATGGCGTGTACTGCGCGGCTTTTAAAGTTCCACCTCACAGCAGAACCCCCTGGTACACGCACAGCTCCATCAACTTCACACAGTAGTGCTGATCTCTTACATGAACGTGAGAACAAATTGTGGAAGGCATCGAGATTGGCAAAAAACAGTTTGGCTGCTTGGATGTTGTTTGTGCCTTGTTCTAAAACCAAATGTAATTTGTGAGCATAACAGTGGATGAATAGCGCATTGGGGCAGTGTGCTTTCACTACAGCCTGAACGCCACCGCGCTGTCCACTCATGCAGCTTGCTCCGTCATAAGTCTGACAAATCAGTTTGTTTGTTGGACTGTAGTTCCCGATGGCTCTCATGACAACTGATGTTACAGCTTTTGCGTCTCTTTCCAAGCTGACATCAAAAAAGCCGAGAAAACGTTCACACACACACACTGCCTTTCACACACACTGCCTTTCACACACACTGCCTTTTTCATTCACACATCTGATGATGACAGCGAGTTGGCACTTATTGGAGATGTCTGGTGTGTCATCCACTTGGACAGCAATGAAAGGAGAAATGTGTATTTCTTTATCAGTCTCATCCTGGATACAACGAGCTATGCTCTCAATGATGTCATTGTGTATGGTGTTTGACAAACCGATGAAGACTGTTGATGATCCCAAGTGCTCCGCAAGTGCAGTGTCAAACTCTACAAATGCACGTACCAGCTCTACGAAATTGCCCGTTAGAGCTGCCAGCGGCCTCATTGTGTCCCCTGAATGCTTGTTCTTTACGCGCAAGGTCTGTACCTGTACCAATGATGAGTTTCCTCAGAATATCCCGGTTATTTTTGACTTGTTCATTGTGCTTCTTTGTGCTAATGGTTCTTGCTAAATCCAGAGCCTCGTCAATCCTGACGCGTCCAAAAAGCTTCAATTTCACAGCACAATGTGATTTTTGGATTACCGTGCCTCTCAATTGCCCGTGACAGGTTGGCAAGGTCGATGAATCCTGAAGTTGCGCAAGGATTGTTCAGGGAGCACGAATCCTTGTCAAAAAGAAGACATGGCCAGCAAAATAGACGCTGAAGTTTAGCGCTTCCAGTTAGCCACTCCGTGCGGACATAATTGTCCTCATTGACGTCCGATTCGCTCCCTTTTTCCTTTCTGTACACAGCTCGAGTGTGGGCGTTGGCCTGTCATCTGATATAATTGTTAGTTGCTGCTGTAGCGGAAGTTTAGTAAAGTTATGTTTGATTAAGTACGCCAAATCTCCACCCTCCATAATGCTTAATTTGCTTGATAATTTCTAACGGCGGCAGTTACAGTACTACGTAGTAAAACTGATGTTGATGCGATTTGATTGGATTGTGAGGCAAGGGATTCCCTTGCCTCACAATCCAATCAAATCGCCAGCCGCCTCTGAAGGGAAGCCAGAGGCAGCTGGCTTCCCTTGGCATGGCCCTGACCAATCACAGGTTGGCAGGGGCATGACGAAGGCCTCATCTGATTGGTCAATCCCTCAATTTCTTTTCACCAAGGGATGCCCGATTCGGCTGGCCTCCTCTCGCAACAGTGAGTGCAATCTACTGTTTCACTATAACATCTAGAGGGGCGCTGTTTGTTTCACTCTTTGTAAAATACTCAATGAGAATGGGGGAGAGACGGTCCGGCAGCAACACACAGCAAAGGAGAATTATCGAAACAAAACAAAGTGTTTTTATTTATTTATTTAGCCTGGCTTCCCTTGGCCTCCGGGAGAAAACGCCACACACACACACACACACACACACACACACACACACACACACACACACACACACACACACACACACACACACACACACACACACACACACACACACACACACAAATTAATAAATGTCTCAATACCGTCGTGAGACTGAACACAATCTACCGCGATGTTTTTTTAAACAATTTTTTTTTTTTTTTAAACCTTTATTTAACCAGATGGTCCCATTGAGATCATCGATCTCTTTTTCAAGGGAGACCTGTCCAACATGGAAGCAAGTAAGTTACAACATGAACATAAAACAACAGATAACACAAAAGGACATGGTATTTACAGGGCTACATGTACATACCTAGAGACATTGACAAGTACCAACAGTATATTTATATCTCTGTCAATAAGCCTCACCTTCTTGGCAAAAACGGTATTGTTTTTCAAGTGGTGGAGAGACAATGCACAGTTTTACCCACTGCTGACCCATGGCCAAAGCATATCTCTCTGTCCCAGCAACATCAGTACCAAGCAAGAGAGTTGTTTCCACAGCAGGAGATATTGCAAACGCCCAAACATCCCAGCTTCTACCTGGAAATGTGGACGTGCTCATATTCCTAAAAGATAACCTTGATGATGCTGAGTGAGTGAGTTAGAGTTGAGTTACTTGAAAAACTAAAGTGAAACTTGATTTATTCTATTGCAGGGTCTGATTATTATATTGTTGACACTTTAAAATACTACTATCCTACTAAAATGCTGTAAAAATCACATTTTTTTTCCTTCATTTCACAAAAAACATTCACATTTTTTTCCTTTTTTTTCAATATCGCGATAAATATTGTATCGTGGACTTTTTATCGCGATATTATCGTACCGTGAGTTTTTGGTATCGTTACATCCCTATTTAACAATATTAAGTTTAAATAGGTTCAACTTCATCTTTTTGCTTTCAAGTAACCTAATATGGTTGTGTGACATTTGTTGACATAATACATTTGATTAAAGTCAACGGTTCAGTTTTTTCAGTGTTTGATCGCAATAACTTCCTTCATTTGTTTGAAGTTCAAGAAACGGCTGCTACCATTAAAGGCACTTAACTATAGCTAAGTGATAGACTGATGCAGTATCGTCATAACTACACTGTAGCTATGTTCGTATGACAAATAAAGACCCATTACAAAACGTGAGAACCGTACTAGCTATCAAAAAATATCCAATTAGTCTAATAAAGTCCATAGTCTCGAGAAACCGTTTAAACTTGTAATTTATGTTTGGGGTGTTTTTGAGCTCTGTTCAAATGAATTTCCCATTCATTCCTATGGGGCAAATGATCGCGGTTTTCTGCGATTTGCATGAGAAGGGCTAGGCAAATCTCTTATAAAAGACATGCAGTCATTCTGCATGTTATGATATGTTTTTTGGGTGTCTCGTGTCAACGCTGCCGGACGAGTAGTGTGACAACATTTGTGGCGGAAGAAGGAGAATAAGATGAGATAAGTATATCGAATACTATACTGTATGTGGCTTCGCCAGTCACACAGAATAACCTTCTCAAAACGTGACACTGACACAATTTTTGTTCCTGTTCATTTCTAATGACCGATGTCCATGTCACGTGATCGCAAACTTTCCCAGCGTGAGAAAAAAAAACATGGCGGTCACCCAACTTATTTGTTGTGGAAAATCCTAAATCGTAGGATAGTTTGGCCATTAAAACGCTTTTTGATTAGATTTCTAGCCAGAAGTGTATATTGTACTTTTAAAATCTACGTCCAGTGGATATGTAGGATCTATAGTTTGATAGATATTACGAAGATTATTTGAGGTCTCGCCAGGAGAACGTGTATATACTATGTATTTTAACTATAGAGGTTGCTCTGGGCGCACCCCCAAAAACCAGTCAAAGTATACCCCTGACTGTCAAATGATTTTACAATGATATTTGTAGTATTCATCAACTAAAAATCATCAGTTTGTCCTTGTTAATTACACAACATTAAATTGGTTTAAATTGTGTGAAATGCTTTTGTGTTTCATCGTTTCGATTCTGAGAGACACATTTATTTTTCAGAGATTTGGATAGCCGAAAACATCTAACTAATGCTCAGCTATTGTTGAAGCTCGGTGATTGGATGTTTTAGCCGCAATGCACGTTGGGATATGGTGTTTATGCGATAAGAAATCCGAAAACATTTAAAGGTCCTGTGTTTTGGCCATTTCTACTGATCATAATTCCATTGTTGAGGTTTACTATAACCCACGTTTATACTGATACTTTGATTCAGGAGTCTCCAACACAGTGGCGGTTCTAGACCAATTTGACTGGGGGGGCCACTGGGGGGCCAGTTATTTTCTGAGGGGGGCACAATAAATGCAGGACGAAAAAGAGAACTAGACAGTATGAAGTAATTGCGCATAAGAAAACAATGCAATACAGTTTTAGCTATCAAAAAAAAACATGGCGGTAGAGAGCAGGGACTTTCATTTTTTTGTTTGCAGCCTGCCAGTAAACCCAAAGCAGAAGAAGAAGAAGTGACGTCAGCGGCATCATTTGCCTAATCCTCCCCCAGGGACTTATTCCGGTGTGAACGCGATCTGTACTTAGTTCATGAGAACTAAAGAGTTCTCATGAACTGATGAACCTTTGTGGGAAAAGTACTGCAGTGTGAAAGCACCTATAGAAGGTCTGCAGGAGGGCCCCCTCACCCCAAAAGACCTCAGTCTCTTCAGCAGGTACAGTCTGCTGTGTCCTTTCCTGTACAGAGCAGCAGAATGATCAGTCCAGTCCAGTTTATTGCTCAGATTCACAATCTCTATGTCCGCTCCCAGGATGTTCACTGGTGTGGGGGGAGAGTGTTGGAGTGGTTGGTTGTGAAAGACAAGGTGCAGCCAGCGGGAGACAGGGTGGGTGTGAAGAGTGACTGTGAGCTGATGGTCGGGGGAGGAGTTGGGAGAGGTGACAGGGCCATTTCCAGGCAGTGGGGGAAATTGTGGGTGCAGCCGTGGTGGTCTTCAGGCCCCTCCAGACTCCGCTGGTGTTCCTCTGCTGCAGCTGTTCCTCCGTCCTTTTCTTGTAGCTGTTTTTCCCCTCTCTGATCTTCCACCTCAGCTCCTCTCTGTTGCCTGATCTAAAGGTCCTCTTTTTGTCCTTCAGGAGAGCCTTTATTTGTACAACGTTTTCCACACAGTAGTTAACATAATCCGTGACGCAGTCAGTCAAGCGGTTGATGTCCTCCCCGTGAGAGTCAGTGAACACATCCCGCGTAGTATTGTCAACACAGTCTTTCAGGGCCTCCTCAGAACACTACTTCACGGTGCGTGTGGGCACCGGCTGTCTGTAGACCAGGGGTTGATACACAGGCATGAGGTGGACCAGGTTGTGATCAGATCTACCCAGGGGAGGAAGGGGGGATGAGCTCTATGCATCCTTGGTGTTGGCATAGAGTCAGTCCAGTGTTTTATTGTCTCTGGTGCTGCAGGTGGGTCAGCACTGTTAGCTTGTCCTTCTTATTGGGGAGAGATGGTACATTCGGTGATGGACGGAAGGAGGGACAGGTCTGTAGCGTCTCCTCCTGGCGCGCAGCTTTGCCCCGTCCCTTTCGCCTTCTCCTCAGCTTGTGGGGGATATCAGGTTTCTCAGTTAGCATTGCCATGCTACGTGAGGCTAATAGCTGATCTCTGGTGTAAACAATGGGGCATTCACGGCATATGGGATCCCCGGACACAGTTAAAACAAGTTGAAGAAACAGTGCAAAGGGTGCATTTTTTTGCGTCCATGGTTCAAGAATAAGTTGTGTGTACAAAACAATAGTGCAAAGTATGATAAATAAAAGATAAAAAAAATAGAAAGTACTAGGCGGTGAGTAGGAGTGCTATAACAAGGCTGCCACTCAAGCGGCGCCGGAAATACACATGACAAAGCACACGCTGAGCGGAAACTAGTCGACCTACTGCCGAGGCTGTGCAGCCTGTGACCTAAGATTTTCATCGTCATAAATACACTGTAGCTATGTACGTATGAATAATAAAAGTGTCTCCAATGAGTAGTGACCTCCTAACAATAAACATATCTCCCGGGGAACGCTAGGCTAGAATCTGCATTGGTCCTAAGTAATGTGAAGCCTCTGTAGTTAGCACACACACTCTGCTACTCTGTCACAAAGCCAACTGGACTGCAGGTGTTGTCACCTACTGATGAATCTTAGTCAAAATTAAATGTTAAACACCCTCTCTCTTGACCTTCTTTACATATCCATCAACAGGGAAACAGAGAACTCAAGGATCAACATCTGGTTGTAGGCAGAATTGCAGAGCAAGTGACAAGCTAAACACTTATGGTATCAATATTCTTCAGCAATTGTATTGTAAGATTAAAAGTACTTTATAATGACTTTGTTAAAACACAATTGTTATCTTTGCCACTTTACTATAATAAGTCAAATGGCAACAACCTTTACTTCAGGATGTCTTCTGTCAATCAAAATTAAAATAATACATCTATCACAAAGGGCCATGAAAATATGACTTCTCATAAAAAGTGGTGATGTGGCTTAACTTAACCCCATCTAAGGGGTTACTTGATCCAAGATGTAAATTGAGCAATCTGGGACCCAGGGCCGGTTTTTGGCATAGGCGGTCGCCTAGGGCGCCAGTTCTGGGGCGGCGCTGCGCTGGTAGCTCTGGGAGGGGAAAACAACATTTTTGACCGTTGGGGCGCATCCTAATTTTCGGCCTTGATGTAACAACATTCATAATTAAGTAAATGTAACACCCTTTTCATCCCGGTTACACTTTTCATTTACCCTGTACGATGGATCCTGTAAGTGATGGGGGTATGTTGGCTTATCAGGCGCCTGCAGCTCACAGCCAAAGTGCGATTGAACCTGGGAGCGTGCGAGGCAGAGAGGGCGCATCGGTACCGGCGCTGTTGTTATTAGCATATGGTGCTAGCTGCTCTAACGGATATAAGAAAAATATGTTTTCTACAACAAAGGTGGAGGAGAGCTCTCCTGTCAGACTGAGAGGCTCAGTGAGCTAAGGACTCTGAGTGTTTAGATAGTTCACTTTAGTCTAAGTTATCTCAGTGGGTCTCAAACGGTTTGCTCACAATTTATATAAGCAAATATTTCCAAGGCACTCCTTTATAATTATTAGGATAAATAAAAACAGGTTTGAAATCATTCCAATGTATACTATAGGACAGTAAACCAAAAATATCATTTAAAACTGGTGAGATAAAGAAACATGCATACATAAATAAATGTTAACTAGGTAAAATAAGATATGAATGAACAACAAAAATAAAATAAGTTACATTTATTTGTTATTGGCTATGGTAGGTTATTGGTTATGCTCACATACTTATTTGATTATTAAAATGTAAACCAATCTTTTTCATATGGGTGTTTAGAGTTGTACCCCCTAGATCTAGTCTCTAGTAATTCTGCTCAAAGTGCACCAGATTGAAGCATACCCCCGGACCCCCTAGAGGATGTGATGTCCACCCCCCAATTCAAACATGTTCATTCAATACTTAAAGGTCACATGTCATGGCCATTTCCACTGATCATAATGCCATTGTTGAGGTCTACTAGAATAGATGTATACTGTGCAATTTTCCAAACTCACATTGGTTTCGCATATGCATCTCTGTAAAGTATGTGTATTCACTCTCTCCACTAAACGGCTCGTTGCAGCTCTTGCCCCCCCTCCCTGTGAGCCCAGTGTGCTCCGATTGGTCGGGACCAGTCGGGACGTTGTGAATCGCGCTAAGCTCCGTGGAGGTGTGATTTCCTTGTTCACCCTGAGCCAGTGTTGTAGTCAAGTCACCAATTCACGAGTCCAAGTCACCCTCGAGTCACCACTCTTCGAGTCCGAGTCCAAGTCCGAGTCACCAAGGGAGAGTCGTAGTCGAGTCCGAGTCCAAGTCTGAGTCACCCAAGGAGTGTCCAAGTCGAGTCCGAGTCCGAGTCATCATTACCTGTGTTCGAGTCCGAGTCCAATTCCGAGTCACTTAAGAAGAGTCCAAGTCAAGTCCGAGTCACAAGTCTTCATGTATTAATCTTCGTGGATATATGTTTTGAAATGTAGCTGCTCCTCTACATTGCTGTTATCCTGTCTATTGAACTGCTGTGAAGCGAGTTTGGCTACAATTCTTGTAATAGGTGCTATACAAATATAAAGCTTATTTCTAATATTAATATTATTATTATATATAAATAAACTATATTTAAAATGAGTTACCTTTTAGAGAAGTGATTATATTTGTATGCCAATATTTTCCTATGGTAAAGTTTTCGTTTTGCACTTTCATTTTGATAGTAATAAGATCGGGACTCTTATTTTGAAGGAACTTTTACGGGTTAAATCAGTTTACCGATAAAGATTTATCCCCAGAAAGCACATGGCTACTTAGCATGCAAAATGACGTCATTCTGCATGTTAAGTATGTGCTTTCGTTATCGGCTGAATCTTTATTTATTGATTAGATCACGTTACTGTGATGATAGTGTTCAAGACAGCCTATATGTCTGAACTCGATCCTTAGAGTAATGTGTTACGGAGCCTTCTCTTCTATATTGTTTCCACATAACGAGCATTTTGCTCTTTTCCAATGTGGAAGCAGAATGTGTGAAAGCATACAGCATGATGCGGGGTGTGTCTGTAGACATCTCTAGACTGGAATAGCGGGGCCCAGTACGTGAACTCGCCATACAGGATAGAGGACATCAGACTCCAGAGAAAATGTGCTCGAGTCCGAGTCCAAGTCGGAGCGTCAATGTACGAGTCGAGTCCGAGTCATCGTGGGGGGGGGGAATTCACGAGTCCGAGTCCGAGTCCAAGTCATCCTGTGCGAGAATTCACGAGTCCAAGTCCGAGTCGCGTCAATCAGTGCGCGAGTCCGAGTCAAGTCACGAGTCCCGAAAATCGGCACTCAAGTCCGACTCGAGTCCGAGTCCAGGACTCGAGTACTCCATCTCTGCCCTGAGCACACACAAAGTCACAGCCGAAGTAAAAACAATAAGTGTGGCTTGATATTGAGTAAGCAAAAGGTTGATAAACGCTGTGAGAATGGGTCTGCAGAGAGAATTTCGCCGCGATCCCAACTGTCTGTTATCAGCAGCAGCCAGGCAGGAGAGATCAGCAGAGCTGCATGCACTGAGTGTGTGAGTGAGGAAGTCCGTGGATTGGTCAATTTGGACCAATCAGCGGGGGCTTAACGTAACGGCTGCGCGGATTTAACGTAACGGCTCCACGGATTGGTCCATTTCGTTCCGGGGAGGACATGACATCATGATGTACCCGGAAGAATCAAATGGACAGTGACGTATCTCCAACGAGGCGTTTTGGGGAGGTATTTTCTGTTTTAGAGTTGTACTCCCTACAGGGTGTACTTTGAGGGTTTTGACTCTGCAGACCGTTTACATGCATAAAAACCTTCAGAACACACAAGGGGACGGGTACTAACCGGACAAGCATGACATGTCACCTTTAATACATTTGAAGCCTTTTTGATGTATATTACCTAGGTCAATACGTTTCTGTTTTTGTAGTGTATTTGTCTTTAGTAGAGATTTTTCATTTATATATTCTATTGTGTTTCCCTTGCTTGGATACTCTATACTCTATCTTTATGTTTTCTACTGTACGATTCTCTGGCTGGGGGGGCGCCAGCTAAAATCTCGCCTAGGGCAGCAAATTGTCAGGGTTGGGGAAAAATAGGACCCAGATGCAGATTGAGGAGGGAAGCAGGTTTCAAAATGAAACAAAAGGCGAGCTTTATTTACAAAAGCTGAAAAAACAAGAATCCATGAACAGGTACTGTAGCACGAGGTAGCATCCAAACAAAAGGCGACGGTGACCAACATGAAGGGAGACACGAACGACAAATAATGAACCAACACCGAACACAGGAAGAGACAAGACTAAATACAGGGAGGGGTAATCACGAGACGAGAAACAGCCGGGAAGGAGAAACACAAGGGCAACAGGTGAACACAATCAGACACGACAGGGAAACTAACGACAGGGAGGAAGACAAGACACAGGGAGAACATAATTGCAAAATAAAACCATGACAAGACAGACCAAACTAAAACCGTGACATAAAACTAAGATCGTGACACAAATTGGCTAGAACCGGCCCTGCTGGGACCAAATGACTTTTTCAAGTTTAAACCTGAGCAGAAGTAACATACATATCATCCCTTCTCTGCCACTACCTGCTTGGTGTCTGCACTGTAGTGACACCTGTTTCTTCAACATCATAATAAATCATGTTTGAAGGGGATTGATGCCTGTGAAACAAACATGAAAGAGCCAGATCAGAATCAGAATGAACTAAACGTAAATAAATATCCTTGTTAATGTAGCTGGTAGGTAAACATCTGTCTGTTATAAATGTACTTTACTGATTTGTAGAGCCTAGTCACTGATAGTTAGTCATGTTATCAAATGTGGTTATTCTCCTATCTGTAACAATCACTTTAACCAGATTGTCAAAGAACTCCTGCCAGGCATATGGCAGGAAAGATGGTGGTGGACCAGTTACCTTTAGCTGACCTACTGGATCATGTGATCTCTCACACTCTGCCTGCTGAACCCTTCTCTCTCCAGCTGTTTGGTGCTGGAATATTGTTGTTTTTACAATGTTTAAAACATAAAAAACAAATCACTTGTGTAAAACCACATTGACGTACCTTTGGTTTTTCTCAATGGCTGAAAGGGATGACTTTCTACCTTGCTCTCGAAAAGAGCATTTATTTCCTTTCTCATTTTTTCCTCTTCTGTTTTCTTTTGTTTTGCTGATGGTATGTACAGATTGTCTTAAGTGCCATTTCTATGTATATTTCTAATAACCAATAAAGAGATGTTTGAACAAATTATAAACATGCATGATACATATTTTCAGACCTGGATACATTTGCTTTGACATAACAGTAATTATACCTGACGTTGAAAATGTACGTAGACAAGCAAAACATGGTTTATTGTGAAGAAAACACATTTACCACTTTACCATGTGCTTCTCTCCAACACACTGGACTTACGTTTCTGTGGTTGACCGTTACTGTGACATATCAGTATAGCCACGGAAGATAGTTTGTGTGTTTCATTCCCATGCATCAAGGTTATGTTCATGTATGTAATTGTTTTTCCTGCACAGTGTAGAGTCTTGTTGTGATGAGAGAGATACAGGTATTTCATAAAAAAAACGTGCTCCCTGGAGAATAGCTACAGCATTGATATCACAATTTAATCGGAGCTGATCACAACCTGTCATGAGTGATCCAGTCATCTCGATGAGCGTTCGGGCTGTGAATAAACAACTTGTGTTTTACTTTTAGGCTGTCTGAAGGTATGGACAGCTATCAGAGCTACTATACATCACATTAAGAACGATGTACAAATGAAAGTCAGACACAAATATATAATTTAAATGATTTATTCAAGTTTGCTATGTTTTGAACAGGCATCCACACAGTCACCTACTTTGTAATGTTCGATACCTCCCTGTAAGCGTCACGATATCCACCTATCCCCCACAACCTCACATACGAGTACTGAATGTGCATCAAAGTGATCGTAGGAAGGCAGATATAGCAAAAGATGAACGTAAACGACAAACGAGGCGATCGACATGTTTATTTCCTGGTAAGTCAACAATGGGTCCTCAATGTACACGCCCCGGATTCCTATGACGAAAATAATAGAATGTCGCCAGTTGTCATGCCTCAACTTATACTGCAACACCGGCCGACATGACTCTGTCATACTCCATCGCGGAACTACTCCAGCTAAAGCACACATCCACTCCACCATGCCCGACGATGATCTCCGCCATCAGTGAGCATGGACTGCTACAACGACCCAAATACATTCACCGAAGCTCCGGACGAAACTTTGTTTACTCCCGGTCCTTCATTCCATCTCATCCACCTGGTCTGCTGCGCGCACTGACACACCCCCTCCATTTCATCATCACAACAACCAACACGTGCACTCGGCCTGCCTGCGCCCCCTTCCCAAAGCACCCCAGCCTGTTCAAACTCAACCTCATCTTAAACTTGCTCTGTTTAACACCCGGTCTCTGAACAACAAGCGTCTCATTCTCAATGAATCCATCACTGACAATGATCTGGACTTTCTCTGTATCACAGAAACTTGGCAAAAACCACAGGAATACTTCTCCACCAACCAGACATACCCCAGGATACACATATATTGAAAAACCACGCCACCATGAGGTGGAATTGACACAATTCTAAGAAATAATATAAAAACAATTGCAATAAACATCCCTTGCCCCTCCTCATTTGAACACCTTGCATTTAAACTGTCTGGTCCAAAACCCCTGGTTACAGCAGTCATTTACCGTCCCCCCAAACCAAACCCTGCTCTCGCCTCGGATCTTGCTGAATTCCTCACACAACTCTGCTGCATCTCTCATTCTGTATTATTACTTGGTGATTTCAATATTCATGTCGACTCAAACGACTCCAACACCGCTTCAGAACTCCTGGACATACTCAACTGTTTCAATATCACACAAAAGGTCACACACTGGACCTGATCTGCACCACTGGCATCGCCATCAGCAACCTGACCACCTATGACCTCACCATCTCCGATCACCTGGCCCTCATCATGGACATCCTAACCCCAACCCCCCTCATCAAGCAGAAGCGTACCATACCATTCCGGAATATCAAGTCCATACACCCCTCCTCCCTCTCCTCCCTCTCACACCATCCCTGACTCCACCGTCACCCAGAATGTTTCCCCTACTGACCAGGTCAACACCTACAACAATGCTCTCTCCTCCTGTCTCAACCAACTCGCTCCAATAAAAACCAAGTATGTCTCTTTCACTCACTCGGCCCCCTGGTACACGATCATCTCCGTTGCCTCAAAACGAAAGGTCGCCAGCTCGAAAGACAAGCTAAACAAACTGGTCTCACTATCCACAAAGACATGTATAGACTGCACCAACAGCAGTACAAAGATGCCCTCAACAGTGCACGCTCCTTCCACTACTCCTCTGTAATACAATCTGGCAGCAATAACTATTAACAAGCTCCTCAACCCCATGGATAATATCTCCAACTCCTTCACCACCTCAAAGTGTGAATCCTTCCTCTCCTTCCTCCAAAGCAACATTTAAATAATACACAGCAACATAGCCAACTCCTCCGTCTCGTCCACCACCCATCCTTTTCCGGAACCTGCCTACCCTCCTCCTTCCAGGCACCCTTTTACAGCCTTCAGACAAATGACCTCACTGGACATAGTTGCCCAAGTCACCGGCATTAATACCTCAACTTCCATCCTGGACCCCATGCCCTCCACCCTTGTCAAGGCCTGCCTCCCCCAACTCACTCATCTTATCACCACAGTCATTAACTCCTGTCCACTGGACTCGTCCCCCCTGATGTCACTCCCATGCTCAAAAAACCTGGTCTCAACCCTGATTCCCTCAATAACTACCGGCCCATCTCTAACCTCCCATTCCTGTCAAAGATTCTGGAGCGAACTGTTGCCTCCCAACTAAAATCCCATCTGGACTGCAATAACCTTCATGAACCTTTTCAATCTGGTTTCCGTACTCGCCACAGCATAGAATCTTCCCTACTCAAGGTGACCAATGACACTCTCCTCTCTGCTGACTCTGGTTCCCTCTCAATTCTCATTCTCCTTGACCTAACAGCCGCATTTGACACGATCAACCATTCCATCCTCATCACCCGCCTCCAGTCTTCCATTGGCATTACCGGTACTGCCCTCTCCTGGTTTAAATCCTATCTCTCTGACAGACATCAATTCATCTCCATTAACAACTCCAAATCCCCCACAGCCCCCGTCAATCATGGCGTCCCTCAGGGTTCTGTACTTGGTCTCTTCTGTTCATCATCTACATCCTCCCAATTGGACAAATCCTCCATCAACACCAACTCCAGTTCCACTGTTATGCTGATGACACACAGCTCTACCTCTCAACAAAATCCATTTCTCCAACCACACACTCCCAGCTCAGCACCTGCCTCACTGACATTCACATTTGGATGCAAAACAATTTTCTAAAACTTAACTTTGACAAATCGGAACTTATAATCATTGGCCCAAACTCACTTACCCGCTCAACCCAACATTTTTCTCTTACCATCGATGGCTCCATTGTCAACCCCTCCACTCACACCCGTAACCTTGGCATCATCCTTGACCCCACCCTCACTTTCCTCCCACACGTCAACCAGGTCACAAAAAATGCTTTCTTCCATTTAAAGAACATTGCCCGCATCAGACCCTCCCTGTCATCGACCACTGCTGAAACTCTGATCCATGCCTTCATAACATCCCGACTGGATTACTGCAACAGCGTACTTTTTGGATCACCTGCATTCACACTAAAGAAACTTCAATATGTCCAAAACTCAGCTGCCCGCTTGCTCACCTCCACCCGACGCTCCAACCACATCACCGCTATCCTCCATGACCTCCACTGGCTCCCCATCAAACACCGCATTGACTTTAAAATATTACTTTTCACTTTCAAAGCCCTCAAAAACCTTGCCCCCCCCCCCCCCCCTCTGTGAGCTCATCCAACGACACAACCCCACCCGTCGCCTCAGGTCTGCATGTTTTTATATATCTGAGACCTATGCTATTGCCTAAAAATAGCATGATAGGTGCACTTTAACTTATTTATTTGTTCTACTTTTTCCATCCAGTCCATCGATACGTGCTCTCTAAATAAAATGATCATTGCAGGTCTCCCTTGAAAAAGAGATCAATGATCTCAATGGGATACACATGGTAGATAAAGGTTTGAAATGAAATGAAATTGACATTCAATAATAAAATCGTAAAAATGTATAGTTAGGATTAACAAAAACATCAGGTTGCCAGGATGAATACCAGCTTCCAAAACTATTGTTACAGACAAGTGTTTCATGAACAGCTAGAAGTTAACAGCTGTGAAGCATTTCACATCTGTGTAAACCTAGCATGTAATACAGTAAACCAGTGGTTGTTGACAGATTACCAGTCTGCTTCTCCATGAAGTGTTACAAGGCCTGTCTAATAGGACATACTCTATTTAATGAATTATATCAACTTTAGGTCGGAAAAAACTACATTTCAATATATACTGCATACACACAAAAGAACAGGCTGTAAAATCATACAGCTTGTGATGGAAGGTTTCATTATTGTTGTTGTTGTTAGGTGCCGTTTTGTGTTTGTGTGTGTTTCTCTCTTCCTCATATCACTGGTCTTTCAGTGGGTTTAAAGTAATCAACAAGCTGTCTTTGTTTAGAGACTGCACTGCTGCCTCTCACTCTTTTTAAGCAATCTTATTTTATACTTGTGTTTGTCTGCATCTCATTTATCTTGATGCTGCTTCATGGCTAGCATGCCCTCAAAGAAGAGTCTTAATCTCAATGCAATACAAAAACAGTTTTGGAAAGAAGGTAGAGAAGTGATTTGGTAAAACCTTTGTGCTGGCCATGGAGCCTGGATTTAAAAAAAAAAAAACATTTTTAAAAATAAAATGAGAAGCTTCCAACAATCCAAGTTTAAGGCATGTGCAAGCTCTCTGACCTGTGATTGGTCCTCAGTGCCACAGTGCTTCTTCTTCAGCTTCTCTGCCAGGCTCTGTTTCCATTTGCACACAGTAACCAGTGAGGGCCATTTCACTGGGCTCAGATTCAGATTGAGCCCCATGCTCAGGCTTCCCAGGTCGGGGGCCCAGCCTCGCAGGACCTCCATGGATAGTCTTTTCTTGAGGGTCGCAAGGCCCTCTGAGCGTGGAGGGGACAGAAGGTTTGGAACACTTCCTCCATGGACAGTGTAGTCCAAGGAAGAGTTACTCACCATGCTATCCCACCGTCTCTTCCCCATAGAGTTCATCTTGAACCTGGTACTGTACATCCCAATGTAACCGGACCACAGAGGTCACCAAGCAGGTCAGACAGCTTCTACAAACAACCAGGCATCCTGTTTGAGTAAATATATCCCAATGAAGAAAAAAGTGCAGTATTTTGCAACATCTTCAGAAGTGAAATAATCCAAGGATCAGCTGTACCTCTAGATTTCAGTTGAACTGTTTTCAAAATCAACTTCTCATCCATGAGAAGGAGCTTAAGTTAGAGGCTCTGCACCGGATACATCTGCTCTCTTCACAGAGGTTATTTAGAACACAGAACCTTCTTCACAGAGGAGGACTTTAGAACAGTGGCTGCAGAGGACAGATCGCTTTAGGGGAGTGTAGCATGGGAACACACTTGCGACACATACTCAATATATCTGATTGGGTGGGAGCTGCTGTGGCCGGGCCACAGACGTGGATCCGATTGGATTAGACCGAAAAGAGTGCTGGGTGCTGGAGCCCACTGATATCAATCACATGGAGGCATAATTAATGCCTGAGGGAAGTCAGCTCTTTCAGGAAGCCACAACTAGATTAGAGAGATCAATGGAGCACGTCAGGGAAAGAGGTGGAGCAACAGCAGCCCATGCCTCAAACACACACACACATTGAACACAACACACCATAATGAGCAACAAACTAATGGTTAGAACACATCATATAGAGCTGCAGTGGGAGGTAAATCAAATGCAATGCTTAACAACTAGCTTGGGGCTCATTAACATGTCTCAGAATACAGCCGCTTTAAGCTTGTGTCTCAGTCTTTAGGAACATAAATCACCCTGCAAAGAGAGAAAGGACTGGCTTCATATACCTGATGTGTCCTCCTATCATTCATTTTCTCACTTTGTATTCTCTGTCTATTTCAATTACTCATTTGTGAACGAGCTCTTTCTCCCAGCCCCCGGCCGTGTTCCTCTAATGTGTCTTCCTCATTTGATCCCAGCCTGTCCTCCAGTGCATCATGCTGCAGGAGAATGTGTGGATGTTAGAACAACTCAGACCTCGGGCCCAGAAGGAAGCAACAACTCTGTAGGATTAGACTCGGATGTCGTGGCATAAAACAACTTGCAGGTACAATAAAACCAGGCAGAGAGAAAGCAGAATGTGAAAGCAATACTCTGCTCGCAGCGACATGTTACTTGGTTTTCCGGATGCTTGACATCAGCCCTCTCAAAAACACACTTTATATCAGGCTACTGGAGTGCGCATCCATTATCAAAAGAAGCTGGATCCTACGCAGCCAATTGCTGCTTTGTATCTGGAAAAAGGTTTCTTCAAAAAATAACCAGTAAGTAATCAGGAGTATAAAACGGCCAATTTGCAACACAATGACAAGATATCAGTGACATTGAAACCAAACTCTCCTTTAGTACTCAGCACAACAGGATGCTCTTCATCGTACTCTGAACCCAGTTTAAAAGGACAAAGTGAACAGGCAGTTTGACAGTACTTTAACGAAGAATAGGAAGCAGCAGGGTTCAGGGTGAGTAGGTCAGTGTCAGAAGGAGCTCTTGGCACCAGATGACAATAAGGTGTTGCTAAAAGAAAACAATTATTTAATGATTATGTGCTACTTTTTTGGCCTATTTATGTGGGTTCAGTTTGTGGCAGCTGTCGGGGGTGCTGTGGTCCTGGCTCAGTCCTTATATAGCAGCGTGTGTTGTGGACAGCTGTAGAGACATCTACACAATATACATAATAACCTTCAAATAACCTGATCCTGCACGCAATACTCACCTTTGCTCATGTTAGCCCATTCCTGCTTTGCTAATCTCAATGACCATAACATAACCAGATATCTGTGTTCCAATTGTAGATATAGCCCTTCAACTCTCTTTTTTGCCATTGAGTTGACCTTTTGTTACCAAAATACTAGCACTACATAATACATGGGCACTGAATATCTGAGAAACATCTTTCAGGGGAGCCTCTCTGGTAGACTGCAGACTGATATCATGTACACAGATACAGTACAAGGATACTATCCAGGAAATCACACAGGAGGCCTGCATTCTGCTTGATACTTATAATGAACCACATTATAAAGACAAACTGTAAATGATTCACTCTTTGTGGCTGCCCTTAATATAGGACCTCAAATTCAACAGTTGTAATTTGCAGTTGAGATAGTCCTCTTTAAAAGAGGAAATTAAACTTTTCTGTAAGGAGCCGACACAAGGGAACTTATGGTGCGTTCACACCGGACGCGATGTCAATATTTGCATCGCTCATCACTTGAGTTTCACCACGGCTGTCAGTTGTACTCGCGTCATTCAAACTAGACGCTCTGGAGATGGGGTGGGGCTTATCTCCATGTAGATACTATGGTAGAAACAAACTACAACAAAAATGTTTGTACTATTTTGTTGTAGTATATGATTCAATTGTAATACAAAATGATGCAACAATATACTGATAACGTTTAGTAAAAACCATGAATTAATGCTTTGACAAGTCTGCAGGCAAAACACTTGTGTGTTTTCTGAATGGATATCAGATCGATCAGGCTAAGCTAACGTTGTATATGCTCCGTCCACACTCACAACAACGGCCTAGAGACATAAATAAACCAGCGACTGTATTCACCATGACACAGACAGTCTGTGGTTTGTATACACTACAGCAGGGGTACTCAAATACAAATCTTAAAGGTCCAAAATAAATGTTTCAATAAGACAAAGGTCCGTTTATTAGGTCATTTAAACCTTTAAACAATTGCAACAAGATTCTTAACACGAGGTTGCAAAAACAAAAATGATCTGTATGCAGCAGTTTTCATTGTTGTTGTGTCTGTGCTCCCTCAGAGTCGCAGTGTAAGAGCTGCAGTTATGAATAAAGCCAGCTGCACCC
This sequence comes from Pseudochaenichthys georgianus, assembly GCF_902827115.2. Lineage (NCBI taxonomy): Eukaryota > Metazoa > Chordata > Actinopteri > Perciformes > Channichthyidae > Pseudochaenichthys > Pseudochaenichthys georgianus. Next base: position 39,703,848 of record NC_047516.1, read on the forward strand.
TCTTTCGTTCAGCATTCCCATTAGTGCTTTATAAATGTCTTGCCCCCCCCCTTGAGTGTCCACTGAGGTTCAGGCCCAACACATCTTCAACTAACTCCCCCTTTGCCTCATCATAACAACTCACAAACACCAGCAACTGAGCATTGTCAGTGGTGTCAGTGGACTCATCCACAGCTAAGGAAATGCACTGTGCATTTTCTATTCCATCACAAAGCTGATGAATCAAATCTCCAGCCAGTGTTTATGTTCTTCTGGTTGCTGTGGAATCTGAGAGGGGATTTGCTTGATCTGACCTGTTATTTCCTCTTTGTGTTTGCCTTCAACCTGGTCTCCATCACTTCAGGCATGCATTCTTTTATACTTCAGTTATTATCCAGTGGAGAGTCCTTACCTACTGGCCTAGTTCAATCAAAGTGGTTACTTTGGCTGGGCAGTGAAGTTTTACACACCGTCTTATTTGACTTTCTCAGGACTTAAAACTGTTTTTTGGGGGCAGACCCCCTCAAAGAAAAAAAATATATTTACACACGTAAGGTCATCATCTTTATAGTTTTGTATGCTCATCCGTGAGCAGAGCATCAAGTTGATGCCTATAATGTTGCTGAATGCGGCGATTACCATCTTGTTCAGCAAAACGCCTCACAAACGTATTCAGATGAACAGCTTTAGTGCGTTTTGATTCAATGCTGAGTACAGCCACACTGACAGTCTCTTCTCTGTCAGTGGAGACCGCAAATACCTCATTCCTTCAGTGCTTGGGTCCGAAATGAATTCTTCTCGTTTTGCGCCGTCCAGTTCAAATGAAATCGCCGCCAATCGGATTTCTACGCTCACGCCAGGACAGGGGGAGGGGTTACATGACGTGCATCTTGTGCTGCATTCACTTGCACTCGGACATTAGAGACTTTCTCTCATAAATGTCCGATGAGCCACAACTTTTCTTTCAAAACAAAGCTGCCAACTGGGGTGGCAGCTGGGGTGGCAAGGCCTATTTTTAGGGTGGCAGTTGCCACCCCGGTAGGTGAAACTAGGCTACTAGCTACAGTACAGATGGAACAAGATGAGCTGTTAACTCTCGCTCTGAATTTTTTTTCTTTAAACTCTCGCTCTGACTCAGACAGGTTGAAAGGGTTGAAAGAGACGAGACACACATTTTTCCCACCTGCATTCCGCGAAGACCTGTGCCTCTGATTCGCTGATTGTTTGGGGGGGGGAAACGCTGACGGGATGCTGAATGTGATTGGACCAATGCGTTGACAGACACACACAGACAGTGGAACAGGACATGCAGAGTGCTGTTTGCAGTCTATGGACATAGCGGATCATTTTGACTCGTTGCGTTGTGGCGATGTCTCGCAGATAACACAGATAATACAGATAATATATGAAAAGTATAATTTGCTCAGAGTCCAGAGACAGTTGTGGTTCGGTCCGTATCCGGACTTTGAGGATGCCTGCACTACAGTATAACTGTCCTCCAGTTTCTGAACAGATATGAGGAGCTGTGAGGTCTGTGTGCTAACAACTAACGGCTGATGTTTTTTTTTTCTCTGATTCAACGTCAGTGACGGCAGACTGAGATCCTCACCGCTGATTGGGTAACATGAGAATGCGTTGCGCAAATTTGATGCTCGAGTTGAAAAAATGTGCACCGCCGGAGCGAATCACATCGCATCCGGTGTGAACGCACCATTAGATTCAGCGTGGATAGTGCACATACAATTATTGAAAAGAGTTCAAGCAACAATGGGGCTTTTTTACTTTATTCCTAAGCCCTATACATACAACATTTGAAGACGAATATTTTGCATTTGTGTTGTCGTCTAATTATCATGTCCCCGCCTGAAGGGTCCTTCTCTGAGGTTTCTGCTTCAAAGAGAGGAAGACTTACTATAACAGTTTTTGGAAAGGCGTTTCAAAGACAACAAATTGTTCAAAAACTAAGACAAGTCAAACTGAATTATGTTGGTGCAATGCATGTATGGTTAATGCAAAAGACAAGTTCCATGTGAAATCCTGGAGCTTGCCATTGAAAACCTGATTATGTGGGCTTATAATATCCCACACCCTACACAGCTCCAATTAGTTGCTCCCCAGCTGTGCTGTGGGAAGTCTTATCTCACATGTCTCCATCCCTGTCTCAAGCAGGACTATGGACACATGCACAATACCCAGCCGCTGCATCAGCTAGCCACAGACCAATCAGCAGGTCAATGACTTAAGACTGCCATGCAGACACACAGGAGACGCTCTGCCCCGCACCTTTTCACTTCCCACAGTATAGTCCTCACTCATTCAATAAACCTATATATATTTATTAGGGCTGTCAAGTAAAAAAAAATAACGCCACTAATTATTTTAACGCGATTAACGCATGTGTATTGTTTGTCCTCGGCCGCCCCGTAGTTTCAGAGGGCATCAAGTTTAAAATACCATCTACAAGCTGATGCTGACAGCCCCGCTCCTGCCGCCCGCTTGTGGCAGACCACACTTCCACGCTCACCGGCAGGCACCGACTGGCCATCTGGAGGACCGGGAGGGTGTGTGTATGTGTGGCCCGAGCGAGTGAGAGAGAGACCTTACGTGTATTGTTGTTGTTAGCATCTGGTGCTAGCTAGCTGCGCTAACGGATATAAGGAGCTGTTTAAATGAAAACAGAGAAACGACATTTCGCCACAACTGCGCCGAGCACTTTATGCAGGAAGCAGACAGCGGGACATTGAAGGAGAAGTCAGCACACTCAGCACTGATAGTGCGCAACATGATTGCAGCGTCCAGGCAGCTCCCGTTCGAGCATATGCCTTGAGTTGCACATAGCTCCAACGATCCATCACACACACACACACACACACACACACACACACACACACACACACACACACACACACACACACACACACACACACACACACACACACACACACACACACACACACACACACACACACACACACACACACACACACACACACACACACACACACACACACACACACACACACACACACACACACACACACACACGTTGCTAAGCAGCACTCTGTATTTTGTTCATGTGATTGTGGCCATGGCTCACACACTGCAGGGGTTACAGATTACATAGTAGCAGGAGTGTAATCAGGAGGATTAATGCAGTAATTAAGAGCCAGTCCACAGTGGAAGTTGTGAGATAACACTTGTGATGAAAAAAGTGTTGAGTGCATCAAATGGTGACAAAAGACACACAAGGCGCTTTCACACCGCAGTACTTTTCCCACAAAGGTTCATCAAAACTTAGTTCATGAGAACTCTTTATAGCGTTCACACCGGAATAAATCCCTGAGGGAGGATTAGGCAAATGAAGCCGCTGACGTTACTTCTTCTTCTTATGCTTTGGGTTTACTGAAACTCTGGGACTCCCAGCAGCTTCTACTGAAGCCTTCCGAGTAAATCGCCAGAACGCCGACACCTCCTCATCTCCACCGCTCCCATGTTTTCTTTTGTTTTGCCATACGTTAGTCTCTCTGCGTTTGTGCGCTGGGCTAATGCTAATAATGCTAATGCAAGGATAATAAAATGGTGGCTTCACAAAACCTTTTGGGAGTTTTACGGGGCGTGGTTTGCAATCCGCCCAGCCAATCAGACATAGGAACCTTTTTCTCCCACGAAAGTCCCTGCTCTCGAGCAAAAAAGGGGGTAAAAAGGTTCTCATTAACTCATTTTAGTTCCGGATTTTTGTTGGTGTGAACGCGACATTTCGGAATTATATCGGAACTAAAGTGGGAAAAGTACTGCGGTGTGAAAGTGCCTATCGAAGCAACAAAAGTTCCCCAATCGCGGTTCAAACAATAGGCTAGTGACGAGAACCATCCAGCACCGAGCTGATAGGAGAGCTGTGAGTGGGAAACTGTAGCGTATCTATGGTAGTTTAAGGCCCCGTCCACACGGAGACAATATCAGTTGAATCCGCTAACGTTCTCTATCATACAGATTTAACACCTCATTTCGGACGCCCCTACCCATGTGGGTCTGTGATCTGCACGGGGTGGGCTCCTGCTGAAAGGAAACCCCCCCACCCCGCAGGACTTGATACGCCCCCTTGATGCTGATTGGGTGAAGGCAGCGCACAGAGGCAGTCACAATTTTTACAGGCTCCCACTAGCTGTTAGCATCTGGCATCTGTTAGCATCTAGCTCTCCTGCTTACAAACATTTAGCCATCCCTGCTTATACAACATCTTGACGCAGTTTGGCATTGGTGCATGGGACAGTAATTGTCCTAAACCTTTCACACTCAAGAATGCCATCAAAACACCCTGAGTATGATGTGCTACTTCAAAGAGCAAATAAACAGATAACAGACCTTAAGGAGGATATCCGACGGCTTTCTGACAAGCTGAAAGAAAATGAGTCTCTCGTGTCCGGTCTCATGGAGACAGCTTGCCTCGTTCAATGCAACTATCCATGACACAGTTCTGTGGGATCCTTCCACCTGTCCGCGGCCTTCCGACTCCTCGACACCTGGCCACCAGCAGTCGTGGTCTGAAGTGGTGCGCAAGAGCTTTTTTAATGGAGTAGCTTCACCGCCTCGCCTGGGCCTTCGGAACCGCTTCGCGGCCCTGTCCGACAATCCGGTCCATCCAGTTGATGCCCCCGGGGCACTGACCCGCCTAGATGATCCGGCCCGTCCAGCTGGTGCTCCCGCGGCGCCGGCCCGTCCAGACGATCTGGCCCGTCCAGCTGATGCTCCCGCGGCACCGACCCGTCCAGATGATCTGGCCCGTCCAGCTGATGCTCCCGCGGCACCGACCCGTCCAGATCTGCACCCTGCCGCCTCTGCAACTTCTGCACCGGCGACCACCTCTTCACGTCGTAGACTCCTCAAAGAGGCCGTGCTGAGACACTCGGGAAGTTTTTCGGGCCATGAGCCGGCAAGAAAATCCTCTCCGAGCCCAGCTGTTTCTGCTCGGTCACCACATCCTCAATCACCGGCACCCCCTCGTCCCCTGTTTGCCTCAACCACATTAATAATCGGGGATTCCATTATCAGAAACATACGATTTTTCAATGTGGCCACGCGCTGCCTCCCTGGAGCCACCGTCCCGGTTATTCTGGAGAAACTCCCGGAGATGCTGCACTCACTCCCGTCCTCTGTCAATCGTCTAATCGTCCATATGGGGTCTAACGATACAGCCCACCAGCAGTCGGAGCTGACAAAAAAGGATTTTAAGAAACTTTTTATTTTTTTACGGAGCTGTGAAAAGTCGGTTTTTATCTCAGGTCCAATCCCAACGCTAGGCCGTGGAGCAGGGCGTTTCACTCGGATCCTCAGCCTCCACACCTGGCTCCAATCCGCCTGCAGAGCTGCCAATTTTGGTTGTATTGACAATTTCAATCTATTTTGGGACCTCTTCGGCACTGATGGAATCCACCCCAGCAGACTTGGTAGCCGCATGCTAGTGGACTTAATTGTATAAAAGGGTCTGAAAATCTCTAAGCTTGTGGTGACTGATGTTGCACTCTCCGACCATTCCTGTGTTTTCTTTGAGAGCTCTATTACCGTCCATACAATTGTTAAGAAAAAGGTAACCACTAGACGTCACTTAACTGAAAATGCAGAGGAAATGTTTTTCCCAGATTTTTACTCCCTCAATTGCCCATGCTAACTTCGCAGTAAATGAGCTAGTTGATCATTTTAATTCTAAAATAACAAATGTCATGGATACCATCGCTCCCATTAAAATAAAGGAAGTATCTGGCAAGAAAATATCTCCATGGAGAAAAGCGATGACTGTGAGAACAGCAAACACTGAGTGCAGAAAAGCTGAACGCAGGTCGAGAAAAACAAATCTTCAGGTTCACATAAAGAGAAACTCGGTTTCCATAATCAGGAAATAAAAAAGGCACGACAGTCTTTCTTCTCTGACATCATTACTAAAAATAAAAACAACTCACGTGCCTTGTTTGCTACCGTCAACAGACTAACAAACCCCCCAGTGTCGATAGCCTCAGAATTCAAAACTGTTTTTCCCTGCATGGCCTCAGATATACTACACATAGTAAACAAGTCTCTTCAATCAGGTGTATTTCCACAGGCTCCTAAACCGCTCCTAAAAAAGCATAACCTAGACAAACCATAATGAACAATTATAGGCCAATATCAAACCTTCCCTTTTTAAGCAAATTGATTGAAAAAGCAGTTTTTCAACAGTTGAGTAATTTCATGTTTTTAACTGACGGTTTTGATGTGTTTCAGTCGGACTTTAGACCTAACCATAGCACTGAGACTTCACTTGTTAAGGTCTTAAATGACATCCATTTGAACACAGACAGTGGCAGAATATCAGTGTTAGTATTATTAGATCTCAGCGCTGCCTTTGATCACAACATATTGTTAGACCGTCTTGAAATCTGGGTGGGAGTTTCAGCAACAGCTCTTAACTGGTTTAGCTCCTACTTGAAGGACAGAACAAACTTAATCTCAATAGGCAATTACAAATCAACCCTGATAAATATGTCATGCGGGGTTCCTCAAGGCTCCATCTTAGGACCTTTGCTTTTTAATATTTATATGCTACCTCTGGCTGAAATTATTAAAAAGAGCGATCTAAGCTATCACATCTATGCAGACGACACCCAGATTTATTTTAAAATCACACCGGGAGACTATTCTCCAATTAGAACACTGAGCAAGTGCATTGAGCACATCACTGACTGGATGACTCAGAGCTTTCTCCAATTAAACAAACAAAAAACTGAGATCATTGTTTTTGGAGCAAAGAAGGACCGATTAAAAGTAATCACAGAGCTTCAGTCGGCAGACTACAAAATAACTCACAAAGCAAGAAATCTGGGTGTAGTGATGGACTCAGACCTGCATTTTAAAAGTCACATTACAACAGTTATTAGGTCTGCATACTACCACCTGAAGCATATATCAAGGATTAAAAAACTAATGTCGCAACAGGATTTAGAAAAACTTGTCCATGCTTTTATCTTTAGTAGACTCGACTACTGCAATAGTAGTCGAGTCTACTATTGCAGTGAAACAAGGGCTCACTAAAAAATCTATCAGAAAGCTGCAGCTCATTCAGAACGCTGCTGCTCGAGTACTCACTGACACTAGAAAAGTGGATCACATCACTCCGGTTCTGAGATCATTACACTGGCTTCCAGTCTGCCAAATAATTGATTTTAAAATACTACTGCTAGTTTTTAAATCACTAAATGGCTTAGGACTGAGGTACTGTATATAGACGACCTACTCCATCACTATGAAGCATCCAGGAGTCTCAGGTCTTCTGGTTCGGGTCTGCTCTCTGTTCTGATAATAACCACTAAACATGGAAAAGCAGCTTTTAGTTATTATGCCCCGACAATCTGGAACAAACTACCCAAATCATGCACGTCCGCCAAAACACTTCCTATTTTTAAATCCCGAATAAAAACGCACCTATTTGCCGCTGCTTTTAATTGAGCTGCCCATACTCACACTACAGTATGCCATTTCAGTCATGTATTCTGTACCTGCTGTGTTTATTTATTTAATTTATTTCATTACCTTTGCTTATTGTGCCTGTTTTTAAATGCCTTTTTAATGTATGTATTTGTGCTGTATTTGTTCTTAAATGTCGTTTGCTTTTAATCTGTAAAGCACTTTGAATCGCCACGCGCTGAAAAGTGCTATATAAAAAAATTGCCTTGCCTTGCCTTGATAAATACATTTAATTATAATGAAACCAGCTGCAATGGATCATGGATCCACCAGGGGGAGCAGTGATTAAAAAGCTGCCACACTGGAACACATGTGAAATAAACAGCTGATCTACAGGTATCTGATATAGCGGATATTTGTTAAGATCCATGTCACGGATAGAATCATATTCTGTGCTAAATAGGAGACATGTAATCATTTACAAAACATCACCATGTTTTTATTTAACAAAATAATGTTGTTTAATCCATGTTGGCGTAATTACAAAACCATCAGTTTTTATTTTTTTTTTCACCAGGAAATGCAGACCGGCTCATACAAACGATTTTTAATCATCATCCTCACGATCATTTAATGTATCCAGGGCTCGACAGGCCAGGTTTCCATTGGCAACCATTCAGAAAAAAGGACAGAAAACAGCAACATGTGCACCCCAAAATAGATAAATGTTAATTATTTGTTGTAATAACAGTGATATTTAATTATTGTTGTGACCAGTCGGAACCTGATACTTAACGGCTGCGACACACCAACCTGAGACCAAAGAACGCATACCGAAGGCGTCCCGAAGGCGTCCCGAAGGCGTCCCGACTTTTACGTCCGCAACGTCGCCTGCGTCGGCTACGCCGCCCGCCTACGCCGCCCGCCTACGAACACACCGCAAAGACTTCAGTTGACGAGTGGCAATAACTGTCCTTACCAGCAGGCAGCGGTAGTGTGTATTCGTCATTCAAATGAGGCAACAACCGGAAGACAGACTATACACCGAGAGAAGAAGAACAGGCTGCGTAATATAAACAAACAACAAATAGCGTCTGGGTTCCATTTTCACTCTCTCTCGTCGATCGTAAACATGTAAACATAAAAAATAAACTCTTTCGTCCGGGTGAGATGAAAATGAAAAAGATTAGCCGTCTGTGTGTGCCTTCTTAATCGTTTGTTTTGGTCCCTCACTTCCGCTTCGCTTCTCATGCACTGATTCACTAAGCTGAACAGCCAATCAGAGTGATTTATTTAGGGCACACAAAACCGTCATGTGCTGCGGGCCTGCAGCACAATATATATCAAACAGCAAGGCCAACAGCATTGCGTAAAGATGCACACTTATCGCAAATACACACACAAATAAAGGGCAACATAGAAACCACCTTTGAAGCATTGTGTGCGTGGCAGCACAAACACTGGTAAATCACGAGCAAGGCACACTGGTTAAGGATGGCAGCTTCCTCATCGTTGCACTCAGAGAGAAATAGAGAGGGAGACGATGAACTGTTTATCCCGCCTTGGGCATGGTTTATTTTCCTATGCACTGCAGGTGCATCCTTTCGCTCAGCCGAGCTAACTTAGAACAATATTTTGGCCAACTCTGCATCTTTGTGCAGCGTATACTCAATATATATACTCACAGCGATAGGAAGAGCCCACTGCCTGCCTCGGACATGCTGTGGAGTGAATCGTGGTCACCTCTGAGAGGGAGTTGGTTGACAGCTAAAAAAGCTATAATATCAACGACAGCTGACGTAATAACGGTTCCGTGCAGCTGATCTGCACCAAAGTACTAATTTCCTTATTTGTTTCCTCGCGTATCTGTCTCTCTCCACAAACTCTCACATGAAATGTGTTCTTTTGATGCGGCATGCCTGAGCAGTCCCTTATCAGTCTGTAATGCGTGTTTCCAGTCGCAAAAACCTTTGACAGTAAAAGCCGCATCAGATGAAGACGTATTGACTTTAAACTGTCCACAGGGGAAACAAAAGGCTGCGTCTGCTTTGAACGAATCTTCAAGCCATGGTCTGTTGTTGTACCATGCAGCGGCAGAAGTGCGCTTCTTTCCTGAAAACAATCTCCCTTAATAACGATCCAGTTTCACCTGGTTGGGTTTATTGACCCCAAGGTCATCTGGGGCTGTTGGTCTTTGAGCGGTTGCTGGCCCAATAGAACCTGTTGATGTGCTGCAAGGTACCGTCTGTAGTGCAGGCACCGGCACGGAGGAGGAGGAAGATGCTGGCGGGTGTGGTACAGGGTGTGGCAACGCAGGTGGTGATGGTAGGGGCATAAGGAGCTGTGCCTCGGAGGACAGCGTTGGTGGCGACCGCCTTGATGACTCAGGGATTGGGCTCGCTAACTCAGCCCCGGGGTTTGCCGAGGTCAAGCTTGTGACATTAAAGGGGAAAGGAAACACCAATTACAGTTATAATATTCCGGTAGTTTATTCATTTTACAATGGATATTGATCGTAATATTTATTGTATATGATATTACTCGCCAAAAGAAAATTAATTATCCGCCGGCCGGGTGGGGAATTCCGGGACCAGGCCGCCGCCATTAGGGGAGTCCCAAATGGTGACGTCACTGGCTGTGTTTTCGCTCCACCTGAAGTCAACACAACGTAGCAGATATGGCAGCGATGGAGGAATTTTGCAAAGAGATCGACGTTTTGAACGATGAATTTGACTATTCGTCGGGAGATGACATTGATGTGGAAGCATCTACAGTTACCAGGCATCCCATGGCCTATGCTTATGAACCGATTCGGTCGAATAGAGTGGCATACGATCCGGAATAAAAAAATTTTAAAAACACAATGCTAACAGTAAGATACAAACTCGCGAGGTTATTCACAAAAACGTACATCAAAACAAGTGGCGCTAGGTACTAACATACGCCAGGCTAACGGCTTACCTTCCTCATTGTCTGGTCTAAACTGGTCTTCAATGGCATTACAACGATAAAAACGATGATGTAGTTAATCCATAGGTTAATATCCAATGGGGCTGTGTCCCCTTTGAAATGTTCTGATAATCTATAAGCAATACAACTGCAATTCCGTTATCTGCTGTCTGCTCTGTGCTCCGTGCGCTCTGGGTCCTGCAATACCATCCATCAATAGCAATACTAGCCTTTTTAGGGCTGTTTTCGACAGATGAGCGTGTGTATGCCAGTTTAATTAGTGGAGCTATAGAACACCCCCAATTCTCTATTGTACGTCATAATAGCTACCATTTAGTTTGGACGCGATTGCGTTAATTAATAAGGTCACACTGTGTCAGTAAATACATGTGTGAGCTAGTAATCTGGTAGTGCTGCAATATTTACCTCTCTCTCGGCAGCTGAAGCAACTCGTTTGGTGGCTCGAACTTCACGTTTGTTGACACTGTCATTGTCTTGCGCGGCCGACGTGCTGGGACGGTCGGTGTTCCCGACTGCATACGTTGAGAAATCGAATATTGTGGGAACAGATCCTGGCTTCAAATCCAATGTTTTGTATTGAACCAGGCATCCAGACTGGACTTTGAGCAGCTTCTCATCCTTTAGTGGCAGCCTATGGAAATGTACTTCTTCCTTCTTTGTATAAAATCCATTTGTGCAGCCTGGGGCAATACAATAAACTCCTGACGACGACCGTTTTCTTGTAATGTAAACTACTGGTGCATTGCACGCCATGTTGTTTGTTATTGAGCTTTGGCCCAGGAAGCCGTACCCAATCAGTGACGTCACTGGGAAAGTCCCGGAGCAATGGAAGCGCCCATGGTCATTAGGCACATATTTCAAAAAGTAAATTCGCGTATCTCGATCGTTTATATTGGAAATAGACTAGATAAATACATTTCCTAATGGTAATATTGTCGCATGGAAAGCAGTTTGAAAAGTGTTTCCATTTCCCTTTAAGGCGTGCTGCTGCAACGGCAGGTGCAGGGTCGCCAGCAGCACCATCGGCTGCAGTTCTTTCATCGCTATTTGGTTTTTAATAAATCCTTAGACCTTTTAAGCCAATTTCTGATGACCATTTTGCAATTCAAACAGAAATGGGAGTCTACAGAATACACAATAAACAAATCCAGAATAGGCGGCAGAGTGTGACGCTGTGATTGGTCTAAATGTTTTTACTATCTGACATCACATACATCGTAGCATAAAAGTTCACAGTTTATTTATAATAAAAACATTTTAAAAATATGTATTTTTCAAATGTTATAAATAATTAAAAAAAGTGTTTATTGGGGGATGGCAGGAATGTCAAATCTGACTCCCAAAATCGGGTTGGTGTGCCTTAAGTTGCACGTGCAATGATTACGGAGCCAGAAAGTGATGCATGTTTACTCGTGTGCGCGGTGCGCCGTGTGTTTGTTTTACAAAAAATGGAGGAGCAAATGAAGTTGTTTGACTGTGGGGTAAACATTTCGGCCAACCCGTCAACATCTCAAACGAATGTTCAAAGTGATTCAACTGATAAAGCGCAAGATGAACCCGAACGAAAAGCAAAGAGGAAATGGGTAAAGTCTCGGGAGGCGATGTACATTCTGCTCCGTTGTGCATTCACCTCCGGTAAACGTTCCTTCAAAATAAGAGTCCCGATCTTATTACTACCAAAATAAAAGTGCAAAACGAAACTTTACCATAGAATTTTTTGGCATACAAATATAATCACTTCTATAAAAAGGTAACATTTTAAATATAGTTAGACATTTTAAAGGTAATTTACAGCATTAATAACTAATATCTAATTCTTAACTGTGAATGGTTTTCAATGTATTAGTCTGGCCAATCCAAGACTTCAATGCTGAAGGGCCAATGGATCTATGGTGGGGATCAGCACAAAGGTCAAGAAAACCCACATAGAGTGGCCAAGTACCTCCCTTTCCGGGGGAGCTCCATGGGACCTTATTTCGGAAAAATTATGTATTGAAGTCAATGGAGAGAGAAAAACGTATCTTTCGATCCCGTTTGAATTTTGCCATGAATTACACATATGATGTTTGGCAATTTAAAAGATAATTTTGCAAGTAAGAAAAAAAAAAATGTGTCGTAAAACTGTGAAGTAACACATGTTTTTGTGGGAAACGCCTAATGAACTACATCTCTGGTCTCGCACACTCTCACAACAACACACGTCACCAAGATGGCCGTCACTACTGTCTTGTCAAAAAAGTGATTGACTACCCGCCTCACTATCAACACGTCCAGAAGAATGTCATGCAAAGCTGCCTGCCTGCCTGTCTTCCTTTGATTCTCTCTGAACTGCCTGATCTTTTTAATGTTTAATGTCAACCATTTGTGCAGATAGCATGAAGTAGAACAGATCGCCGGTGCTAATGTAGCGTTAGCGTTAGCATTTCTCCCCCGGGCTTAAATGGTGTATTATAGAACGATAACACCGGTGTGACAGTACTCTTCAAAGGGTTCATGACATATGACTACTACTCCTACTACTGTTTAACATTTTGGGTTACTTGATGTTAAAAAATGACAAGGCTAAGACTGTAATGCTAACTAACGTGCTTGCTAGGTAGCTAACTTGATCCAGCCAGCCACTCCTGGTCCTTTCATCAGACGGGAAGCGAAAGAACGAGCAAGACCCATTGCTGGTATGATAACAACCTGGTACTAAGCCCACAGGCATCTTGTTAAAGTTATCTTATCTTAGATATCTCTTATATTTATCAGTTATGACATCACTTACTCTGGGATTTGTAGTCTTTCTAGTTGCGTATTTTTCATAGTCTTATATTTCAACAGTTTTACGACTTTTTTTACATGGATAAGATTGACAAACATCATATGTGTAATGTGACACAATTTAAACGGGATCGAAAGATACGTTTTCTCTCTCCATTGACTTCAATGCATAATTTTTCCGAAATAAGGTCCCATGGACCAGAAGTAGATGGGCGTGACTTCGCCACTCTATTTGAAAGTGAGAAAACGGATGACCAAGAAACTAGTGACTTGCTCAATTCATTTGTGAGGGATCTGTGAAGAACATGACAACAGCTGCTGGTATTTTGTATACCAGCAATTGAGGGTGGACAAGTTTACTACCACTTAAGTTTCAAATAATTGTGTTACTTACTTATTGTAAAGCATTTGAACATTATTTCGTGTCACATGTTCATTATTAACTTGATGTATACATCTTAATTATTTAAAATATAAGGTGACTAAAAATGGCAAACATATTTTCAGTTTTGGCAACCAAAAGCTGATGCCTGGTTGCCAGCCTGGCAACCACTTTTAAAAGTTAGCGTTGAGCCCTGGTATCATATGTTCGCCGAATTGACATGAAAGCCTAATACATGTAGTTTAATCCACGTGAGTTTACAACTACACATCAAATCCGACGGGAGGAAATGCAGTACGGCTCTCACTACCAATTTTGAATCCTAATTTAATCATCATGTTCACCACGATTATTTATGTTTATGTTCGCCAAATTGACATGAAAGCACTGAAAAATATGAATATACTGTAGTCAACTTCATTAAAACTTTATTAACTTGCCCAAACTCAGTAATTCACTAAAAATAGGTTTGTTTTTAATGAAGCCTCGTCATCTCACCATGGGCAAACCAAACGGGCTATAATATTATACTATTGTTAATAGTTTACTGTAATAACAATCACACATTGAGTTCATTGTTGTGCAATGTTAAAATCAGACCGTCTTTTTTTTTTAAATAGTCTGAATGAAACGGCAGCTCTCAGGTGATCAGCTGTGTGTTTACACACCGAATGGCCCATCAGCCGAACACGTTCTCACTCTCAACCCGTCACATGTTGACGGTCGGTCAGGGCCCCTCCCCGTCACTCTATTACGGACAGGGTACCCCTTGAGAGTCAGTTTTCAACGGGCAGGGCGTCCCATTGACTTGCATAGAGCTCCCATAGCGTTGATAATAGACGCCATGAGAACACTCCCCGACGGTCGGTTGTTATTGTCAATATTAATATAATAATTATTTATTTTGTAATAGTCACACTCGATGTCACCGATTTTCTTGTTGCCCCAGCTGATTGACACCTCTTTTAGCAGAAACAAAGGCTACAATAAAGTATTAAATCGATGTTAATCCATGTGTGTGGATGTGGAATTAACGGAGCTGTAATTTACAAACTCTTCAACTACAACCCTAATTATATTTAAAAACATTTTAGAAGGCCTCACAAATTACTTTAATGTAAATTAAAATCTAAATGTGAAGGGATGTGTGTAATGTGGTGATTGACATTATTAATCCACGGATCTATGGGTTGGGGTATTGTTCCGCATTTTAGTTAACCGGACTTCCTGTTGATGTGAAATCCGAAAACATTAAAACAAATTAAAATAATACTTTATTCCGAGTTTGCTTGCTTTTCTCTTTGGAGGTCATCACATAACGGCATTGTAAAAACGGTTCGACTGCATTAAATATTACATATCTGCCGTGGTTTGCTATTTATAGAGCCCTGATGAGAAGAATTCTAGACAAACAGGAAGAACTGCCGCCGAAACTGAATATGTGACGTGGATTGCTGATATATTTATATATATCAGCAATTAAACAAAATCTTCAATTTCTCTTCACAATATAAGTCTCCTTGCAGTATCAATATTAATTCGGCTGACTTTTATATTTGATCCAATCGGTATATTGGTATATGTACACCATAACGGCAGAGCTGATAGAAAGGGACACCTGGTGGTTAAAGCACGTTATTGAAATGTATTATTTTTATTATTAGATATGAATAGGAGACACAGACAGACAAACTAATAAGGCTTTATTTAAACATTAAAGAATACTTTAGGTTAAGGTCTTATTTTGAATAAGAAAAAAGCTTTGGGGGTATAAATATTGAGCCTGACAAAGTACTAATATATTGCTTTCCTGCAATGTTAACTACTGTATGTTTAAGCACTTATTTTAACTGATATTATACATATGTATTATACTCTTATAAGATGTATGTAGATAGTATAAGAAATGTGCAGAACATGACAGTTTAATGGTGGAGGTATACACACATATTGATAGATGTCTTGTAATGCACTGTTGAGGAACCTGCGACCCAAGTTTTTCATCTCCAACCTTGTCAGGTATTGAACATTCAATGAATAAAGAACACAGAATTATTAAATATAAAAAACAGAATTTGTGTGATTATACTAAATGATTTACAAATAAACACCACTGCATATTTACAACTGTTACACATGCTGATGTAACGCAAATGTTTCCAACTTGGGATCAATAAAGTATATCTTATCTTAAGATGATCGATGGCTACTGCCATATTTGCAAAATGTGCCTCTGAACCTTGACAAGTGCATGTTTCAGGCTCATCAATGAACAACAGGAGGGGTCACAGACATAAGACCAGCTGTTATATAAAGCTCTTCTGACCTTAGCTGGCATGTGGGTATATATATTAATGCTGCCCATTGTGGGCACAAGCAATGTTCACCCATTTATTAATTATATATTTTAAATTTGAGTGTTTCCTATCCCCTAAACCTCCAGGGATGTACACAGTTTAATACTGGCAACTTCTTATTATGGGAAATACGAAAACGTCTTTTAAAACTACAACTCCCAGTAGAGACGTGCCATAGATAGAGAACATGTTGCGAAACAGAATAGCCAGCATGTGTAGTTCTGGGGACGGGGCGGGGGAGGGGGGGACGCGGTGGACCCGTTCAAATCCAGTTTTGGACAGTCTGTCGTGGTTCCATCCCATTTCAAGTGCTGTTTGACGCTCGGCGTAACCCTCGACTATCACAGGGTTTGTCAAGCGGAGCGGAGAGAATACTTACTTCCGGGTGTAAAATTCTCTAAAGCAACTACTATGAGCTGCTCCGACCCTCGGTCCTGACGGACTCCAACTTGTGTTTATTAATCAAACAAATAAATAAACACAAGGATAATTATGTCTTATTGTTGAGTAAATAACAGTGTGTGGTTAGGGTTCAACTCGTCTATTACCAACGTTCAGGGAGCTCTATGCAAGTCAATGGGACGCCCTGCGCATTGAAAACTGACTCTCAAGAGGTACCCTGTGCGTAATATGGTGACGGGGAGGGCCCTGACCGACCGTCAAAATGTGACGGGTTGGGAGTGAGAACGTGTTGATCAGCCACAGCTCTCCCCCCCTGATCTTTCTTCTCCAGCAGTTAGTGAGGGGGTCCAAAATCAGCCAACGTGCTTTGTTTTTAATGTTCATCACTATAATAATGAAAAAGAGAAATATGAACGTTATTTTTTATTGAAATGATCAAATAAAGTCAACATTTCACAGTGTTTACAAACATTGACCGTACCGTTCACCAGCCCCCATCCCCCTCTGAGTGACAAGCTGAGAAGACAACTACTATCAGGGAACATACTGTTACCCAGTTAGCTGTCTTTGTGTAATGCAACCAGCTGCAATGGATCATGGATCCACCAGGGAGAGCCGTAATGGACGCTGCCACAATGAAACTCATATGAAATAAAGAACTGATTCCTCACACACACAGTAGCCTGTTGTTTCTATGCATAAAATAGTGAGAAACATGCCTCTGGTTAATTATTTTATAACTTGTTTTCTCCATAAAAGCTGGTGTGGTGGCTTTATCTGAAAACTGACAGCATAATTGCATTTATGGCCCGGGACACACATATTTATTTAGATATGTTTTAAACAAGTTTAAATAAAAGGCTGGAGTGTTTCATGCTCTGCCAGGTACAACAAGTGGGAGCGCGGTGCAAAGTATCTAGAGAGAATACGGCACTGGGTTGTTGTTGTTCTTATTATAGCCTACATCAGGGATCACCAACTACATTTGTCCATGGGCCGAAATGTAACCAATAGACACTATCGCGGGCCAGCGATTTTTATATTGCCCAGAATTTTATAAATAGTATTCAGATTACTTTTGGAATACTTTCTTTTTCCATAACAGATGGGTATGTTTTGGTGAACAGGAGACACTTATTTTACTGTTTTCATGGCTTATCAAGAGCACGAACACAACATCTTGGTGTCATTCTGAACAGCTCTCTCATCTGCACCCCACATAAAAAACATCACCCGGACTGCATTCTTTGTACTGTCTTAAAACCTTTCCTTGGAATATGTTATGAATTGTAAGGTGTCCTTGGGTGCTTTGAAAGGCGCCCCTAAATAGAATGAATTATCATTATTATTTATTATCTGAAACGATGTAATAACTTTTAAAACTTTTTCCAGTCACTTTCCCCATGCCTTCAGCAGCAGCAGGCCATTCACTTTGATTTCATCCTGTTATGAAATGTCATAATTTCGACAATAAAGAAATGATACATAAACGTTATCTTGCACATTTTATCCAACCATCTCCGTTTCTAACTTTCAATATATTTTAAAAGAGATCTCTCTCTCACTGCGTGCGGGGGCGGGGCCTCACAGACACGCTGCATCTTTCTCTCGCTCACAGACATGCTGCAGCGCAGTGCAGAGTGCAGTGTGCACATAGTTCTGCCGGTAATGAATATTACATTTTGTGAGGAAACCTTTCCACCAATAATTCCAATAAGTATTCCAAAATGTATTCACTTCAGGTTTACGAAATTAACTGTAATCAGATTACTCGTTTTTCAAATGTAACGTCAGCTGAATACAGTTAGCCTACTTGATTTTTGTATTCTGATTACGTAACGCTGTTATGTATTCCGTTACAACCCAACCCTGCTTCTAGGCTGCTGTCCCGCAGCTCCAGCCTCTCTGTCGCAGCGGGGCTACTGCTGTGGTGCGGAGCGCATTAACCAGACTCTTCACAACGAAAGATCACTTCTTCTTCAGGGGAGGGAAGGTGTCACAGTACGCAGTCTACTGTCCCGCAGCTGCTGCCTCTCTGTTGGACTCCGGTACTGCACCTTACTCACGAGACGTTGTAAACAAAGAAATGGGTGGGAACGCAGTAACCACTCCGCCAACGCCACAGTCATCCCCGTCGTGCGGGCCGGATGAGAATGTCTGGCGGGCCGGATGTGGCCCGCGGGCCACCAGTTGGTGGTCACTGGCCTACATCATGTAGTCCGCTGTATAGAAAACTGTTGTTTCCACACAGCAGCAGACACATAATCATGACGTCCGCTGGCGCATCATAAACACGTCGATAGTGTAAGTGCAGTCGGATTCTCAAAGCACTGCAGACTCTTCTCCTAAATCCTTTTGAATTCTCCTATTCACTATTCCTTAACCCTGAAACGGTGTGACAAAGCTCTACCATCCCCCCTCTGTTAACAAGAGATACTGTAGTAGTCTATGTTGCGGACTCTTTGTTTAAAACAAATTGCCCATCGGAATGTGTGGAGGAAGTCTCCCAAGGGGGATGGGACATTTCTTACATGCAGGGCAGCATTGTGTTAGAAATTAAAATCAATGTTTTATGGCATAATGTACCTTAAACATACCGTCAGTTTAAATGCTATTTTATTCTGGAAAAAACCGGAAGTTCTCAATACCAAGCTTTTATTCTGAAAATCCTTCATGACGACATCCGGGACTACCGCCCATTAGTATCATTAAAGTGGCTATTGACGCCGTTAACATGTATTACATATAAAGTTATGAAAGAGATAAGCAATGAATGTAAAATGTCGAAATCCTCTGTTTAACGCGATATCGGACACAGGAGAACGAGGGGGGAAGTCCCCTTCGTCACTACAGCTCACAGATGCCCCTTTCACACCAGCGCTTTTTCAGCTCCGGCTCGGAGCTGGAGCCTGAAAAGCGCCGGGTTTTCTTGTTCACACCGCAGCGGCGCCGGCTCTCAGCTCCGGAATCGAGTTCACTTCCAGCTCCAAAAAATTGTCGGTCTAGAGGCAAGCACTTTCGGAGCTAAGAGGTGGCGTCGCTTACGTCTCTCTCACGGCCCGTCCACACAGCGGCGTGCGTTGACGCTTCCCCATTCACTTTGAATGGGGTGACGTCACTTTTAGCCGAAATGCATCGTGGGAAGCGACGTGGAGTGTAGCTGGCGGGGCTCGCTGCAAAAGTTGAGCAATGTTCAACTTTTGACGCCTCGGCGAGGCGTCAGCCAATCGAATCATATGCCAGTACAAGCTCTAGCCAATCAAACCACTGCTTGTGTGTCAGGGGCGGGAGATTCATGTGATTGGCAAGCGTCAGCGCACGCCGCTGTGTGGACGGGCCGTTACGTCGAGGCGTGCAGGAAACTAAACCCACCTCCCCTGAACATGGGTCGACTGTTATGCCTGCCTACAAGCAGTAGTGCTTATAAACACACTTTATAAAGTCAGGCAACACTAACCAGGCTTCGTGTGGTTCTGTTTATTTGTACCTTACTTTGACCATCCGTTCACTGTTATCGATCATTGTGGAGAGAGGCAGACGTGTTGTTTTGTATTATTGCAGCTATCGGATGCAAGTAGTCAGTTTAGCTTCGGTTGCTATGCCAACATCACCCGTTTTATACCAGAGAAACTTTCATAACAGCGTTGTGATACCAAACAGTGTCAATTCAGACTGACACACATTCACTTAGGCTAAGGGAACTGGGGATATGCATCAGCTGCTTGTGTGAGTCGGACAGTGAATACTTTAGAGCGGCCGCTGCAGTGCGAGCTAACCGGGAGCTAACGGGAGAATAAACTCCCGTGGAAGAGCAGCACTGCAGCGGTCGGTAAATGCTGCAGAAACACATTAATAAACAATGAACCACGGCACTCTGGAGCAAAGTATAAGGTTGGAGAAGTCGTTATTCAATTTATTCTGGCTTTGCGTGATTAAAAGCAACACGATCATCGACCCGACGCAGTTCCCCGTTGTTGTTGGGGAGCAAATCAGCGATGTAAACGGTGACGTCATGACGCAGCAGGGGCAGCTCTGGGGCGCCAGTGGGCGGTGTGCACAGAGTGGGAGCTGAAAAGGGAAACCGGAGCTGAATCAGAAAAGCTCCCGCTCGGAGCTAGAAAGGGAAAAGCGCTGGTGTGAAAGCCGCAAGAGAGGAGGAGCGAACAGCCAGCAAGCGGGAAGGACGAAGGCTTGTAAGCTCTCTTCTGCACGGCCAGCACCTGGGAGAGGAAGCTGCAGCATTTCTCTCCTGACTGAACAATATCCTGTTTGTAACATTACCACGCTTTTTATTAATTAAAGTACCAATTTTGAACCTTCCCAGAGACTCCATTTAGTCTCCTTTTTAAGCTTCTCTCCTGGACGCGAGAAAAACGATCACGGTTTACAATCGCCGGTCTGAAAGGGTCTCTGGAAATATCAAACATTTAATTAAAGTTTTAAAAACAGTGACAGGTTAAAATCAGAGGTGGAAGAAGTATTCCGATTATTTACCTAGGTAAAAAGACGTGTTAGAAGCAAATGTCTTGCATTCAAAATGGTCAATAGCCCAAGTGAAAAGTATTATCACCTGAAAGTAAAATGAATCATTATGTTATTAGTATAACAAATAATACATATAATTCGTACAACTTACATTTAGAAATACTCTGTTGTAATTATTGATGCATAAATGTGTTCATCCATTCAATGTGGCATCTGCTATAATGGGGTTAATGTATGATATTACTTAATAATACAATACATTATAATTAAGCAATAGCTCACGACAGGCATATATCACGGCCTGAAGTGAGCTATTGCTTTTATAAAACGGTTACCAAGTGTGGCAATATGAAAGAAAAATACACACTCTAATTTAAATAGTTTTTATTAGTAAATAATGATGTTCAAAATAAAATAGTCCCTCCGTTGCCTTCTGCGCGAAACATAGTGCGAGGTGGTTGCTATGGAACAACACTAACAGCTAGCGAACATATTAGACAGAGAGCATTGATCCATTATTTGGCTATTTATTTACATTCATTTGTATGTTGCAGTTTATTGTGCACCCACTGAAAACCTGTCCAGCATCAGTAGCATGGCTTACGTGGTTACTTGTATAGGTTGAGGTTGTTCTAGGCTGTTGCTTGGCGTGGCGAGAATATTGCTCCACTTTCTCCGGTCCCCGAGATTCGGCTTCCAGTAGCTCTGGAGAGTATTCGCACCTGTGGCCACTAACGGTCATCATTTATCTGCTTTGTTTCAAGACCCGCATCAGAAAGCTTTTGAATGGTGGTACTTTTCCAGTTGGTCTACCTGCTCTTCACGTAGCTCTGCATGTCGTCCTTTAGGTGCTTTTTATTTTCTGGAGATAGGCACTCCTCAATCCACTCCTCGATAGTAAGACCCCCGGAGGTCGAAGTTAATCTTAAATGTTTCCATTTTATGCTTTGTAAGTTTGTTTCGTAACGGAAGAAATGTAAATATATTTATAACACTGACAAATCAAATCAAGCAATCTGATTGGTCGATAGTGTTTTTGCGGACCTATTTGATTACAGATTTGAAAACATCGTTGCTTTAAAAGTAGCACAACTCATGATGTCAAACCTTGGAAAGTATCTAGATATCCCTGCCCTAATGCCAAAGGAACTGCACACTGAATATGTTTTGCTGTTTGATGTCTATGTCTGGACCGCTGCGTAAAAAGGAGGGTTTCTGCCCCGTTACTTCTCCGCTGCTTTCTTGTTCCAGTACTTTCAGCCCAACGGTATACTGTTTTTCTCAAACGCGGAGGGATACTGATTTGTTGTGAAAAGTAACTTACAATTCTACCCGTGGTATACGCTCAGTATATCACGGCTAAGAACCAATCAGATTGCTTGATTTGACTTGTCCGTTTTATAATACGTAATAATGTATGAGTTGATTTACTTCGATCTACTGTACTGTGTACACCACAACAATATTACAAACAATATACTGCATATTAAAGCACACTACTATAAAGGTAAAAGTATGAGCATAACAAATAAATAAGTGTAAACATTTACATTATTATTATGATTATTTAATATATAAAGACTATATATTATTGAATTACAATTAAGATAATAAGATTAGATATACTTTATTTGATCTCAAATATTGATGTTTTTTCGTTATAGTAGCCTGTGAAAACCATAACAAATAAGTGATTAAATGCTCTTCAGCAAACACAACTGCAGAGCTGCAAATATTGCAAACAGACTAAGGCAGGGGTGGGGAACCTTTTTCCTCTCAAGGGCCATTTCAATGTTTACAATATCCGCAGAGGGCCGTACAAATGATTGACCTCTGCTTAAAAAAACTAAAATCACAGCCCATTCATTTCATTCTGTGCAAATAAAAAGCAACCTCTTAATCCAGATATCTCACCATGACTCACGCATGCATGCACGTGCACGGTCTGGCGTGACCACCACAACAGAAAGATATGGACACAAGATGTGTGTAAATGTTTAGTTTCCTATCCATGTGAACATGATTTAAGTGGGGGGGGGACCTAACCTCCTCTAGGGGGGTCCGGGGGCATGTTCCCCCGGGAAGATTTTTTTTTTTAAATGTTGAAGTTAAAAGCATCAATCTGGTGCACTTTGAGAGCAAAATTAAGAGATCTATGGATACATCTCTCAACACCCATATGAAACAGAACTGGAAGCAGATTTATTTTTCTTTATGAATATTTGACAAATCACTCCCCTTTCAAACTGTATTCTTCTTTATTAATAACAACTTTTTTTTACTGTCATAGTATTTTATACCTGTTAAACCTATACTTTATTTTCTTATTTTTTATAATGATCATATAAAGATGTGCCTTTACCTCACTGGTTGGAGAAAAATCTTCTTATATTCGTTAGCATAGCTAGCTAACCAGATGCTAATAACAACAAAGTTATTGACTGTATGATCAGTATGACAGATGAGCAGATCGCCACTGGGCTTTCAACTAAAGACACAGACACGCAAAAACTGCGGCATGTGTATGGCTCCTCATCGGTACTGCAATTTCTGAAGTGCTGGAGTGGCGTTCTGGTGCTCTCCGTCAGAACTGCACCCCTGTCAGTCGAGAGATATATCACGTGATGACACGTTAGGCTCGTGTTGTGTTCAAGGACCCTGACCTTGGCCAGGAAAAACAGGCACTCGCTTGTTTAATTTTTTTGTGGTCTAGATTTCTTACATTTTTTTCTTTTTTGCGTGTGTTTATAAATTACCTCGAGGGCCGTACCAAATTGTCTCGCGGGCCGTATACGGGCCGGAGGTTCCCCACCCCTGGACTAAGGCCTACAACATCCAGGCCCTTTCTCATTTCTCTAATTCCCCTCCTCGACTCCCCTCCTGAGAGGTTTCTCAATACTCTAATTTCCCCTCCTCGACTCCTCGGTCCTCCGGTAGTGACCCGGAAATGAATTTCAGTGTACCATGTTGAAGGACATCTCATTTCTCTAAATGCACATCGAGGACCGAGCATCGAGCATCGAGGAGGCTCTCTGGAGGAGCTCTAACCGAGGAGACACTGATGGGTCCTCCACGGCTCCTCCGTCGATGCATTTCCGGGAACGGTGGAGGCGTTACGCACGGCCGGACTTATCTCAGCCAATGACAGCTCTGCATGCATCCCCTGGATATTATTTTACTAACTGCTTTCATCGCGACGCGATGTTTCCAGAGAGACCAGCTGTGAGATCCGTGCAGAAAGCAGAGCAGTGTGTAAAATATATCACTCAGTATAACAGGCCTACATTACTCTCTGTATTCGTATGCTGTAGTTTAGTACAGTGGTTCTCAAACTTTTTTCAATAATGTTCCCCCTTTGAAAAAAAGATTCAGCCAAGTACTCCCTGATCAGCGCAAAAACAATTTGTTAAGGAAAAAATACCTATAAAAAGGTACAGTAGCCTACAGTGCTGCACCATCATTTATTAAAACAACAACATTGTAACTGAGAAACACTTAAATGCTACATTTAAAATGTTTACAAACCATCACTAAATTCATCATGCAACATCATGCAATAACACTAAGATGACATTAGTTGCATTGAACTGATCTTTTTAATAAGTTGTACAATTTAGTGAGAAATATGGGCTTGTGCTTCACTGAAGATCTTTGTTATTCTCAGTGACAGGAAGGCCACTGCAGTTATTACACTTCACGTTTTGAAATATGTGTAACTTAATATAAAACCCACACTGCTCAAACTTCATTACTTTTCCTAAAATTGGTATATCTATTTATTTATTTATTTTGGGGCGTGGGGAATGAAGAGAACAAATATATGAGCATTTTATGAGCATGGGATTTTGACCCCTCATATAAACATATGCATAATGCGGCCACACGCCATTGCCAAGCAACGCTTATGGTTTAGGTGTCCTTTGATAAGCAGGCAGTCATATACTTAACTAGAACTAGCTAGATCTGACAGATGTGGACATCAACGCGAGTGAAGTATAACCGGACACAAGAGAGAGAGACCAGAGATCAGCTCCGCCACTGTGACGGACCGTTGAGTGGAGCAAAATTAAATACACTAAGAGTTAGACCTAACACACTTAGCTAGTTGATCTACTCTGGAACTATTGATTATTGAAGTAACCTGTGTTCCTAGTGTCCAGACGTGAGTTTGAAGCTGGAAATATGAGAAGTGAAACCTTTCTATTAGGAGATGTGAGAGAGTGTCCTTGTTTTCACACAGCTCAGGCCTCTGGAATGCTGCATGGTGGAAAGTGTGGGTTCATTGTAGTGGCTATATATATGCTGGACATCCTTGTTTAGACACACACACACACACACACACACACACACACACACACACACACACACACACACACACACACACACACACACACACACACACACACACACACACACACACACACACACACACACACACACACACACACACACACTGTAAGGAGAGGGAGCGAATCAGACAGAGTCAACAACTGCTGACTCATTGCCTAGGGTCCCGCCCAGAAGTGAAACTGGCCAATTTGTATCATACAGATGCAGGACTTACACACGCCTGTTATCTAACCGACAGGTCCGCACGCACTCTCCAGCCCAAACTCTAATAAGCATTAATTCACAAACTAAATCAGGAGACCTTTAACGTTTTACGTCCGATTCGCTCCTTTGTTCCTCGCCGTACACAGCTCCAGTTTGGGCATCAGCCTGTCATCAGATTGTATTTGTTGTTGCTGCTGTAGCGGAAGTTTAGAACAATTATTTTTGATGAAATACTCCAAATCTCCACCCTCCATAATTGCACTTGCTTCAGTTGCTTGCTACTTTCTAACGGCGGTGAGAGTGGTGCAGTGGCGCTATCTATCTTCTATCGATTAGATTTATGATTCGAAAATTATAAAAGTAGGGTAGACATGTGGATATTATCCGACTGAACAAAACGTGCATTTATCTAACAGGTTCGTTTCCCACTGACCTTATTTCGAGCTATTTTCCAAAATCCTATGGAGAAATCCCATTGCTTTCTGTCGAGGGAACCCGAGAGCAGCTTACTTCCGGGTTTTAGGACGCATCACTGCACCACTAAGTTGATGCGATTTGATTGGATTGTGAGGCAAGGGAAGCCAGCCGCCTCTGGCTTCCCTTGGCATGGCCCTGACTAATCACAGTTTGGCAGGGGCATCACGTGAGCCTCGTCTGATTGGTCAATCCCTCAATTTTCTTTCACCAAGGGAAGCCAGATTCGGCTGGCCTCCTCTCGCAACAGTGAGTGCAATCTACTGTTTCACCATAACATGTAGAGGGGCGCTGTTTCACTCTTTGTAAAATACTCAATGAGAATGGGGGAGAGACGGGCCGGCAGCAACACACAGCAAAGGAGAATTATCGAAACAAAACAAAGTGTTTTTATTTATTTAAATTATAACTACAATCCGAAAAACAGGGGAAGCCTGGCTTCCCTTGGCCTCCGGGAGAAAACGCCACTGCTCTCTTCCTGACTGGCTGTCGTGGTACGTATATCACACGGTGGTAGGAATTGAGCCCGGAGCACTCTGTATTTGGTACTGTTGCAGAGTGTTCTGTATTGTGTATTGTTATTTTCTACGAACTAGCTAAACTAGTAATAAATATGTGTATTCTTTACTGCCGGGTCACTTATTACAGGTTCAGCCAGCTGCACGACTCGAGACTGACGGGCTGTCAGGAGAGGGAGAGGAAAAGAGAGCACCCCGTTTTTTTTCTCCCATTTTATTATCCAGAATTACTGTAAAACGTTGAATAAAGTAGTTAATCTACTATTAGTAGTTTGTTTAAATGCATTATCCTACTTATGTTGTTTTTTTCATTAACATAAAATAAATCCCACGTAGGCTACCCCCTGCAGTACTCCAACGTACCCCTAGGGGTCCGCGTACCCCATTTGAGAACCACTGGTTTAGTAGATATCTACAAACAAAGAGTACAGATTTTTCTAAGACCATTTAGTGCTTCACATAATAAAATACACAACGGCTGTATCCTGATATATCATATGCTTTAGGAGCTGTAGGTGTGTGTGGTACAGTGTGTAGGTGCGTGTGGTACAGACAGGTCTCAGTTGGTTTGGTGTCCTCTGCTTACTTGTAAATACAACTTTTGGCGCGTAATTTATTTTCCTCATTCTAGCGACCAGAGAGGGCGGGGGGATATATCCAGTCTCTGATTGTGTTACATTATTATGTCAGTGCTCTCATACTTGTTTGATTCTGAAATTGTATATATTTATATATACATATATGTGTGTGTCCGCATCTGTAGCCTGTTATTGTCTCATTATAGCGCACTGTGAATGAATCAAAGTAAATATATAAGTGGTCATGAACACATCTGTCCATCAGACAGAGGGCTGCTGTGCCTCCTGTCATCATTAATGGACGTCTCTTTAAAATGACCGCTCAGAGGAGAGGAGTTCTCATTTCTCTAACCGCCTGCTGCTTCCCCCCCGCCCCGCCCTCTCTGGTCGCTAGAATGAGGAAAATAAATTACGCGCCAAAAGTTGTATTTACAAGTATTACAAGTAAGCAGAGGACACCAAACCAACTGAGACCTGTCTGTCCGCTGCATCTAGTACACACATACCTACACCACACACACAGCTCCTAAAGCATATCATCAGGCTACAGCCGTTGTATATTTTATTATGTGAAGCACTAAATGGTTTTAGAAAATATCGACTCTTTGTTTGTAGATATCTACTAAACTAAAGCAAATAAAGAGAGTAGGCCTGTTATACTGAGTGATATATATTTTACACACTGCTCTGCTTTTTGCACGGACCTCACAGTTGGTAGCGCATTACCAGAGGACCGAGGATTCGAGGAGTCGAGGAGGGAAAATCTTTGAAATGAGAAAGGGCCCCAGTTGTCTTTGTGTATTTGTGAATGTAGTGCCATCTCATGGTTAAATCCTGTAATTGAACAAATGGGGAAATTTGGCAACGCCCTCTAGCAATTTGGCAACGCCCCCAGCCACTGGGATCCGCTGGGTTTTTGGTTGGAAACCGCTGGGTGGAGTCCTATCTGGAGTGCTACATCTGTATAGACCAGCGGTTTTCAAAGTGTGAGGCACGCCTCCCCTGGGGGGCGCCAGAGAGCTTCAGGGGGAAAAAAATAGTGACACTTGCCCACTTTTGGCTGTCTGTGGAGACCGAGTTCCCCCACCTCGCCAAAAAGACTGTAAAAGTGTTCATTCCCTTCACCTCCACCTACCTGTGTGAGTGCGGGTGTTCCGCATTGACTTTGATCAAAAGAAAGTGCCGGTCAAAGCTGCAGCCAGAGGATGATCTGCGTTTATTCCTGTGTGCACATGACGCAGACTCATGTTCCCACTAAAGTAGGGTGAGTGAAATAGGCAAAGTTGACGTTCAGTGTGTTGCCGGGAGCATATAAGGATGTATCCACGATGTTGAAAATGTAAAAAATGTTTAAAAAATATGTTTTGCGAACACAGCGTGCGAAAATATACGGGTCGTGCTGCAGCTAGATTTGCCTGTCCTCTGTAAGAAGGTGTCGGCGACTGACGTGCGAGGAAGAACGGCTGTCCACAGGCTGTTCCAACTTTAACAACTTTATTAACTTCCAGGGCAGTGAATTGGACATGCAATTGTAATTGGGTGTGTGGTATATTTTCATGCATGCACGGCGCATGTTCCACAACACACAAACTGAACATCACTCAATTGTGCGATCGCTACCGGTGTCCTTGCGATCTTGTTATAACACCAAGTGCACATTACTGATGCAATATGGTTGAGACCATTTGGCCTTATTCTAGAGGGGTGCAAGGAATAGTCCAAGTAGTGGGGGAGTTTTATACAATATGTTTAAAACATAAAGATAAAAATGTTTTAAAAAACGCTACTCAGCCAATCAAATCGGTGCAGTCAGTGAGTCAGCACGATAGATTTAAACACACACACAGAGACGAGACAAGAGGAGAGAAACAGTCGGAGTCATTTCAAATGGCGGAAGGTAGACAGCGAAAACAGAGCCTTTAATGACATTTTCTCTTACTGGACCTCTTTGAAATGCAATTGAAAACCCCTGCATGATAGCAACAACAACAATAATAATGATAATAGCAATAATAATTGGGAGGGGGGGCGCGGCTGTTCTTATGTTCTCTGAGGGGAGGCTCACCTTCCCACACTTTGAAAACCCCTGGTATACACGGTTCGTCCACACGAGGCCGACAAGGAAACGCGGATTCGGGCTCCGAATCCCATACACGTTTCTTGAGCCGATTCTGTGTGGACGGGGCCTAAGACTGGAGTTGTGCTGTTCAGCCACCACTGGCTGATAATGGAGACACACAGCTAGACCCCCCCCCCATTCAGCCATCACCAGAAGATGAATGCAGCAGTCGTGCATGTTGTTTATATTTCAGGTAGAGATTAGAACTAATCTGAGGACTAGACCAGTGGTTCTCAAACTTTTTTTGTCAGGCCGCCCTTTTGGAGGAAAAAAAAAATTCACAAATAGTCACGTAATGGGCCAAGTTAACATTTATTAAAATACATCAATATGAACGTGAGCATTCCTTTCAAAAAAATTAAATAATCACTTTGCTAGAACAGTGATAATAAAACAATGCTCCATAAATATGTTTGCTCAATAAATAAATACATAATACAATTGTGCAATCCCTTTGCTAGAACAATAAATTATAATACTTTGCAATCTGTGCAAAAAAATGAAAAGAAAGAAAATGCTGATATTTGGCAAAAAAAGTGTGTCTTATTACAGCATTAGTGTCTGCAATGTACGGAGCCCCCTAGGGGACATGGAGAACATGCGAGATATCGCAAAACCTTTGCGAGATCTCGCAATACTTTTGCGATATATCGCAAAACCTTTGCGAGATCTCGCAATACTTTTCATTTAGTACTTCCTGGTCAGTTCGGCTGCTACGGCAACACAGAAACCACAACAATGGAGTGGTTCATCGATTTTACTTTGAGCTTGGCCTTAAATATAAAGATATAACATCAGTGCTTGGCAATAGGCACGGGTTTCACATAGACTGTATATATATATAAAAGGGTTTCACATAAGTGAAGACACCTCAAGAAAACACTTGGGACATGCACGTTCCTCTGAGCTGAGTTATTGACAGATTCGAATTTCGCGGATCAATAACTCATGAACATAACGTTGTAAAAATACAAACATGACTTTACAATCATAGCAAGGTAGACAACGACAGAGTATTTTTTTTATCAGAACAGTTCGATACGCCGTCATCCGAGCTAAACATCAATAATTGGTCACAATCTGCAGCTGGAGGAAGGAGAGAAGTGCTTAGGGATCGTCTACAAACTGCAACGGGGTTTTGCGAGATCTCGCAAAACATATATATATATATTTTTTTCCCATTTTTTCCTTTTTCTTCTCCATGTCCCCTAGGGGGCTCCGTAGCAATGAGCCGTTTTGCACTTCACATTTCTTCAAAACGGGGTTGCAGGCTCAGTGGCGGCGCCAGAGATTTTCTTTTGGGGTGCTGTGGTGTAGCCTGACGTTTCATAGAGGGTGCTCAAACATGTAGGGTTTCCCATTAATGTACCGTGCCAGGGGCGGACTGGCCATTGGGAATACCGGGAGGTGGGCTGGTGCTGTGCGCGGGCCGGAGGGCCCAAAAAAAAAGAAAAAAGAATAATAATAAAAAAAAGAATTTCTTCTTTTTTTGCCTAAATCCTACCGGCCCACATTTGTAAGTGTTCCGGCCACTCTGTGGCTGTACCATGGGCTGTACGGTTATGGCTAGAAAGGATCCGTCTTGTGTAAAACTCTCGCGAGAGTTTGCAAGTCACATGGCTGAATGTTTACGTTTGGCAGGCAGCCTTTCAGTTACGATCGTTAACATCAGTGGGCCACAGCAAATGATGGTGAGAAGCTAAACTATATATTAATGATGTAAATTACAGGGAGTGTGATTGTTGAAATAGGGTGTTATAGCGGTCTTGCTGTTCAAAGAAGAATGACAACACTGTAGATCACCAACACTATGGTTTATTTTTTATTCACAGGCAAGTCAACGTTGTCACAGTAAAAGTCCCAAGATAGCTCCTGGTGCAATAAAATGTTCCCTTTCAGTGTTTTACTATTATGTCTGTTGTTTCTCTATTAATATTGCTGCTGCATTAATGTGTATGTTGCATCATGTTACTGCTGTAGATGTGTTTCCGAGCCGCTCCGATTACAATGAGAGTTACAACGAGAACGTGACGTCATATTTACACAGGACGAATCCTTTCTAGCCATACCCGGGCTGTACCTACCCGTAGGATAGAAAAGGGAGAAGTGACGTCTGACTCAGAGGTCGCACGGCTATGGAGAAGAACGTGTTGCCCACATTCTGTTACTGAGTTTAGGCTAGTTAGCTAGCAGGTTTATTGTTTTGGGTGAAGTCACTTTTGCCTCCACTTGCTGTTCAAATAAATGTTGAAAGAACGTTGCATTTAACTTCAACATTTAAAAAAAAAAAAAATCTTCCCAGGGGAGCATGCCCCTGGACCCCCCTCGAGGAGGTGAGGTCCACCACCTGCCCACACCCCCTGTTAAATTGTTTCACCCACATTAAAGATGCTTCCTACACCCATGTTTTATTCCATGTGTCAAGTCAGGCAAATTGGATCCAAATGTTATTGCATCAATGATCTGTTAACATTAAAATCACTAAATATATGCTGTAACTATTTTGCTCTAGGCAACTCAAGGTGTCAGGTAATGTGATTACTATATGAATAATGGTCCAAAATAACATTAAATGCATAGGGTTTTTTGTTAAGTAACATACTTTCGTCGCCGGCCGGCCGATACATGCCGCACATTAAGTGGGCCTGTCTGTCAATTAATCCCCGGGCCACTTTTTCCCCCTAGTCCGCCCCTGTACCGGGCGCTACAGTTTACTTTTCTACTGCAGCTATTTTTATAGGTGGTGTGTGGACCTCACCTCCTCTAGGGGGGTCCGGGGGCATGGTACCCCGAGAAGATTTTTTTAAAATATTGAAGTTAAATGCATCAATCTGGTGCACTTTGAGAGCAAAATTAAGAGATCTATGGATACCTCTCTCACCACCCAGATGAAACAGAACTGTAAACAGATTTTCTTTAAGGATATTTTATAAATCACTCCCCTAAACTTTATTCTTGTTTTACTGTCATAGTATTTCATACTTGTTTTTCATTTATTCTCTTATTTTTGTATATGATCATATAAACGTGTGCCTCGGAAATAATTGTTTACATTAATCGTGACCAAACCGTTTGAGACCCACTGAGATAACGTAGACTAAAGTTAGGACTCTCCTCCACTTTGTTGTTGAAAAAGCTCCTTATACCCGTTAGCGTAGCTCGCTTGCACCAGAAGCTAACAACAACGATCTCCGGTACCGGTGCGCTCTCTCGCTCGCGCACGCACACAAAATGGCTCGTTCCACACACACACAGAGCCGAGCTCGAATGAAACACAGAGACCCAGAATTACACTGAACAAAAATATAAACGCAACACTTTTGTTTTTGCTCCCATTTTTCATGAGATGAACTCAAAGATCTAAAACATTTTCTATATACACAAAATAACCATTTCTCTCAAATATTGTCTGTGATAGTGAGCACTTCTCCTTTGCCGAGATAATCCATCCCACCTCACAGGTGTGGCATATCAAGATGCTGATTAGACAGCATGATTATTGCACATGTGTGCCACTCTGAAACGTGCAGTTTTGCTTTATTGGGGGGGTCTGGGGGGGGTCCGAAAACCAGTCAGTATCTGGTGTGAGGGGTAGGATTAGGGTTAGGGGTAGGGTTAGGGTTAAGGTAATGTTGTGAATTGAGTGGCCCATGGTGGTGGTGGGGTTATGGTATGGGCAGGCCCCAATAAAGCAAAAATGCACGTTTCAGAGTGGCCTTTTATTGTGGCCAGCCTAAGGCACACCTGTGCAATAATCATGCTGTCTAATCAGCATCTTGATCTGCCACACCTGTGAGGTGGGATGGATTATCTCGGCAAAGGAGAAGGGCTCACTATCACACAATATTTGAGAGAAATGGTTATTTTGTGTTTATAGAAAATGTTTTAGATCTTTGAGTTCATCTCATGAAAAATGGGAGCAAAAACAAAAGTGTTGCGTTTATATTTTTGTTCAGTGTACTTATACTGTACTGTGTAGCATATTATTTTCGAATCAATCATTTTTCAAATTATGCATTCTTTTTTTTGTCATAACAATTTTTCCTGGCCCCCGCTGACATGCATCTGCACCCCCCATGCCTCTGTGCCCTCCCTCTGCACCCCCCACTTTGAGAAACACTGGACTAGTGGTACCATCCTTCATGTTGCAGTGTACTTGGGCAGGATGTGACCATAAACCACTAAAGCTATCAGGTTGTGTGAAGAAATATGAGTAGATGCATGGTGAACACTCACTACCTGAATGCCATTGGATGTGTGTAGTATAGTGGTATTGTTGGGGGTCAAACTCCAGGACGACTTGTGTGTAATGTTGCACGTGTGTGTCTGATATGATGTCAGGGTACCAGTGTAAAAACCCACAGAGACTGTAAGTGTTGCCAGAGCTGTAGATGAGTCAGTCGTACTCTGGACTGACTCACTGCCTGCTCCTAGCGCCTCAAGCCTGACACTGTTTTCATTTAGATTCCTACTTTTAAACACATCAGTATTTGCAGCGATACAGGTCACAAACTTTTGAGGAGAATTATTATGAAAAAATTAAGTATCCATGGAAAACAAAAAAGCTTACTCAGTGAGGTAACTTTTCAGTCAGGTTAATCTATCAGAGGACTGTAGCAGGAGAAGTTCCTGCAGTATAAACTTGGCTGTGTTCAAGGCAGACGACTTAAAGATGCCGGTGCTAAGGGACAGAGTGAGCGAGATTCAAATGTGCTGTTTCTAAGGGCAGCAGGGTCTGCTCTGTATTTCTTATATTTACCTTCAAATAAGGGAAGGATAGAATTGAATTGATAGAATTGAGCAAAAGTTACCTAATTCACCACAAAAGTCAAATGACTACCACAGACGTCAACAAGACTATTAATCAACAGGTGAACGGAAGTAGCACTCCCTGCTGCAGCAGTACCTAAATCATACATCTGGACTATAAAAAATAACACCTGTCTTTAAAATGACTTTATCAAAGGATGTGTTTTTAAACTGAGCTCAGCAGATCTGCCTTCAAATGTTGCACCTCTTTTGGTAACCCAAAGTAAACCGCACAGCAGTGAACCTACCTTGTCATTCAGCATTTTAGCTTTCCGGCTATTCTGAACAAGTCGCCTCCCTAGCTTCTTGGCATACCAAATAGAAGCAAACATAGCGCCAGGTGAAAAAATAACGTCCTCTGGTCTGCAGTCACAGCCTCAACGGCTCTAGCTGCTGCCCATCTGGACTGTAGCGCAGAGCGAGAGCACAAAAGAGAGGGAGGGAGAAAAGACAAATGATGCTGAGGGAGGGGGGCATGTACACAGCAAAGTCAGGTCTCTGTCAGCCACACAAGCAAGGGAGGGGGAAAGACAAATGTAGAGAGAGCTTAGGAAGAGGATGGGAGGAGGGACCTGCGCTTTCCACGTGGAAACAACATCCTCAGCACCAATCCAAAGCCAGCTCATCTGTCGCTCCGCTTCAAGAGGTGGTGGGGGGGAGTAGTGCGTAATGCTCTGATCTGTTTTACTGCATTCTTTTAAATACCATTTTATAAACATTTTCCTCATAACTGTCTATATGTTGATGCATACTGATATATTATATAAGATTATATTTAGCTTGGCAGCAGTCAGGAGCAGTTTAGCATCCAACCAGAAGTGAAAAATCAGTCAAGTGCAGTATTATGTGCAGAGTATGTAGAATGAACATTATTATAACCTTATTATATGATCACCTGCCACTTCCTTAGTTTCCTCCTCTTCTTTTTTTTCAAGCTAAGGACCCAAGATCTGCGTTTCTCTAACAGGGCTTCAAGAGAGGGGTTTGAGCAGTATGAGGGATGGCTACAATGGGTGAACTGTTTGGTATTTTGAAAAAAAACTTCACAGACATGTTTTGTATAGGTATGGCCCTACAATATATATTTCAAATATAGCATGGTAGGTCCACTTTAAGTGAGTTTCAACAGGCAAGGTTGTTGTTGGCAGACGGGCTGGTAAATCAGAAACTGCTGATATCATTGGATTTTCAAGCACAACTAACCCAATTGCTTTACAGAGAATGGTCTGAAATAGAGGAATGATCCAAGGAATGGCAGTTCTTAACTGATGTCTGCTTTATGGTAAACAAGTGTTGCGCAGATATTGAGACATTTTCTACGGACTCCAAACTTGAAGCACCTACTGATGCTACGGCCTCACACTCCACACTGTTCTCTCCAACCTGGACCAGAGAAACACTTATTTGAGAATGCTGTTCATTGACTGCAGTTCATCATTGAACACCAATGTGCCCTCCAAGTTTTTCACTAAGCTCAGGGACCTAGCATCTCTGTGACTGGATCCTGAACCCCCTGACGGGCAGACCCCAGGCAGTGCGAGTGGGAAACATCACATCCTCCACCCTGATCCTCAACACCGGAGCTCCTCAAGGCTGCGTGCTCAGCCCTCTCCTCTACTCTCTGTTCACACACGACTGCGTAGCCCTACACAGCTCCAACACCATCATGAAGTTTGCTTACGACACGACCGCCATCGGCCTGATCACCGACAGCAATGATACGGCGTACAGAGAGGAGGTCGAAAACCTGATATCTTGGTGCCAGGAAAACAACCTCCAT
The DNA here is from genome assembly GCF_902827115.2 of Pseudochaenichthys georgianus. Taxonomy (NCBI): domain Eukaryota; kingdom Metazoa; phylum Chordata; class Actinopteri; order Perciformes; family Channichthyidae; genus Pseudochaenichthys; species Pseudochaenichthys georgianus. The sequence goes on from NC_047516.1 coordinate 39,739,455, forward strand.
CCCAACGTCAGCAAAACAAAGGAGCTGATTGTGGATTAGATGAAGCAGCAGAGAGAGGGACACGCCCCCATCGACATCAATGGGACTACGGTGGAGAGAGTCGGCAGCTTCAGGTTCCTCTGTGTCCACATCACTGAGGACCTGACATGGACTGATCACACAAACACCATCACCAAAACAGCTGGACAGCGGCTCTTCTTCCTCCGCAGGCTGCAACAGCCCTACCAAAGTTGGACAGTAAATGCTGTGGCAGTGATCCTGATGAGCAGAGGGTTACAGAGATCTAACCCTAACCCTGTCTGCTGCAAGTGTCTTACTGAAGTGAAGTCATTTCCAACATTGTCTCCACTATCAAGATACTCTACCAGGATCAGAAGTTTGTAAGAAAAACACATGCACCACCTTTGGTCACAACTGATTTTTAAGTTAGTATAACCATGTCAGAATATATCCTTGTCGGAGTATCATGGTATTACAGTGTTGAAAGGGATAATGCAAGAGGAACAATACATATGTGAGAGTACTTAAGGACCCCAAAACTTATCATAGGCCCTTACATGTTTTTAATTAACACTGGCTCATCTTTCTCTCTCCCATCTATCACCTCTGACCCAGATGTTCTGCATTTTACTTCTACGCTTCAATTCAAAGCGCCCCTCTACAATGACACGGCTCCCTCCTGTCACTACAGAGGAGTGCTGCAGGCTAATTGCCAGGAAAGATGATACCACACAGCTGAACAATGATACATTACAGGGTGGGGGGATGACGTGGATGTGTTTCTCTCTTCTCTCTCTCTGGCTCATCCTACCCTGGTGTATTGTATTGCAGATTACAATTGACAGTTTGAACATTGTTCTATGTCCTTTACTCCTTTGCCTACATCTCACAGGATTCAACTTTTTGATGTGGATACTGTGTACGAAAAAGCAAGAGATCAACAGTTTTGTAAGACGGTGTGTCAACTAGTCAGCAGCTGAGCACTTCTCAATCTCAATTTGAGAGGGAGGTGTTTGGCGCAGTGGACTACTGCGTTGGTGTTCGGATCAGGGGAGCATAGGTTCTATCCCACGGGTGGGCAACGTTTTTGGCTCAGGGGCCACTATGAGTTTTAAAATTTGACAGACGGGCTGGGCCAGTAGCAGATCGGTGAAAAAATATTTAGCTGTCCACTCCTCATTATACACTCGGCACTCAATGTTGACTTTTCTTTTCCTTGGTCCACTCATTGTTACAGATGCAGGTTCAGGTGAATTAGGTTCAAAGGTGAATCATTGCATCATCGTTTGCGTCATGACGTAACCGTTTACGTGCCTTCTTATGACCCACACAGCTTTTACATCGCTGATTTTCTCCGCAACACCGCTCACAACAACATCAATAGAAGACTGCGTCGGGTAGTTTTTAATTATACGATGCCAGATTAAATTAAAGAAGTACTTCTCCAACCTTATACCTTTCTCCAGAGTGCCGTGGTGCATTGTATATTAATGTGGTTCAGCTGCATTACTGCCCGCTGCAGTGCTGCTCGTCTACCGGAGTTTATTCTCCCGTTAACTCGCGGCAGCGGCCGCTGTAAAGTTTTCATTGTCTGACTGTCACAAGCAGCTGATAAATATCCCCCATCCCCATCAGTGAATGTGTTTTAGTCTGAAAGCTGTTTGGCATCACAACGCTGTTATGAACGTTTCTCTGGCATTCTACAGGTGATGTTAGCATAGCAACCGAAGCTAATCAAATTGACTACTTGTTGCTATCATATTGTGGCATAAGCCGTTTTCTACACGTATATTTTACCGGCGTAGTTTTCGTTATGATTTTACTTGTGATGGCCACATGTAGCCCATGTATTGATTCCATCCGATAGCTGCAATAATACAAAACAACAGGAAAAGGTCTGCCTCTTCACAATGGTCAATAACAGTGAACGGATGGTTACTAAAGTAAGGTAAAATAAACAGAATCACACTAAGCCTGGTTAGTGTTTCCTGACTTTTTATAAGTGTGTGGTCGCGTTCTAGTCACTTTGCTCAGCGCTACTGCTTGTTACAACTTGTATTCGCCATGAACTGTTATTGCTCAGGTTAATCTCGACCCCCTCATGTAAGCGTGACATATTTGGTTCTTTGATCTTGCCGGGTTGCCGAGTGGGGTCAGAGAATAGACCAGACTCCAGCAAAGATCAATTGTGTCTAGAGTGCGCCATCTAGTGGGATCAACTGAAATGCCGTGTATTGCAGGAAAAAGGCTAAATGAATGCGGTCTTTACTATAATTTGGACAATTTTGTACCAATATTCGGCGGGCCGGATTCAAAAGCCCAACGGGCCGTATATGGCCCGCGGGCCTTAGTTTGTACATGCCTGTTCAAACCCCACTGCAGTCAGCATATCGTTGTGTCCAGGGTTGGGAGGGTTACTTTGTAAATGTAATCAGTTACTGATTACTGATTACATGGCTCTGAAAGTAATCCGAATACAGTTACAGTTACGTGTCTTAAAAAAGTAATCAGATTACTTTTAGATTACTTTCCAAACTGGGTATGTTTTTGTGAACAGGAGACACAAAAAGCAAAAGGAAACTGAACGTGTTTTACTGTTTTAATGGCTTATCAAGAGCACACTGAAACATCACATCTGAAACGATGTAACAACATAATACACGTTTTGGGGATGCAGCTTGGGATGTGAAGAGTGAGGGACACGGCTTAGAACGGGCCTGTCGCCTTCTGTCCTACCAGTGTTGGCAGGACATGAATTAAAACGTCGAACTCGGACTTCATTTTAAGGACATTTCGGCCAGGGGTGTAGAGCTATATTTGTTTAAGCACCGGATCGGCAAAACAGGAGAGTGTGTGCACCAGTCTGCCTTGATCTATGAATTCATGTCCGTGACACTCACAGTATCTGCTGCCCACAGCTGTTTTATAGAAGGAACACCTCCTTCACTTCATGAAATCTCTGCAGCGCCAGGAGGCAGCGGGAGGGTTAACTCAGCCTCTGAGAAGACGAGCGTGCTGCGCAGTGCCTTTCACGCACCGCCTTCACTGTGTTTACCTTCAGAAATAATCATTAGTAAGGCTAAAGAGCGACCGCAGGCTGATGTGTTTTAACCACACACACACCTATATATACACACACACACGCGATTTAAACCCAGACTTTTGTTCCTCCATGTTTCGTTGTTATTGTTCCACTGAGCGGACCCGCGATTTTTTTTCAAACGCTTTTTTGGTCCATCTGCGGCGGTAATAGGTTTTGTGGGCTGTGATGATTCGGCTGTAAAGTTACTTAAATATTAAATGTTGAGAGGAAATCTTTCCACCAATAATTCCAATAAGTATTCCAAAATGTATTCACTTCAGGTTTACGAAAGTAACTGTAATCAGATTACTCGTTTTTCAAATGTAACGCGAGCTGAATACAGTTACTTGATTTTTGTATTCTGATTACGTGACGCCGTTACATGTATTCCGTTACAACCCAACCCTGGTTGTGTCCCTGGGCAAGACATTTCCCCCCAAATTGCTCCTGTGGGGATTGCCCACAGTATTGAGCTTTGGATAAAAGCGTGTAACAAGTAACATGTAATGTAATGTATTCATTTTTTTGTACATATTCATCTCCACTAAATAAGGGTGGGGTTGAATAAAGAGCTTCAAGGACAGGTATTACTAGATTGAATGAATATGTATGTGACGGAGCGGATCACAGAGTGACTGACTCCGCCACTGACAGCCGTAACGGCGACACACACACACACACACACACACACACACACACACACACACACACACACACCACACACACACACACACACACACACACACACACACACACACACACACACACACACACACACACACACACACACACACACACACACACACACACACACACACACACACACACACACACACACACACACACACACACACACACACACACACACACACACACACACACACACACACACACACACACACACACACTTCCTGCTCTCTTCCGTTCGTCAATAAATAAGGTTAAATCATCACTAAAACGTCCACCTTTTCCCTTTCCTTTCTGTAGCGTGACCACAAGTGCACGCTTGAGTCTACAATTATTTCAACATACATTTAACTATATTACACCATACTTACGTGGGGAGCAGCGGGCGGAGTTTCACCGCCGTCTCCCCAGCAAAGGGAAGGTGGAAAAGACGGAGGCGGATCACTTCCGTGATTTAAATAGGATGCAATTTATTATTTATTTTGTGTTTATTAATTATGGGGAATGACTGTTAAGACGTAGTTAACCTGTGTATGTTTGGTGCAGATAGTTTCCTCATGTTTGAGGAAATTACATTTATGTTGACAATGTGGTTTGGAGATAATTGTGTAACCGGTTGACGGTAAGCCTGTGGGGAGGGGCTATGGGTACAAAAGGGCCGGTGTTGGCCCTGGAAGAATCATTCGGGAGATGGTTGAAGTGAAGGCAACAGCTAGAATGTGTCTATTACTCCATGAGTAATAGACAACCAAATTTGGTAACTTTGATTTTGTTTATTTAAGTTATACTGTTTCAACTTTTATCAAACAGTATATATTCTTTTGTTGCTGTTATAAATAAAGTTTTGGAGCTTAAATCATCCGACTAAGCCTATGTTTTGAAACGGACAAATAGAACCCTGTCACAATGTAATTCTCAGTTATTTGTGAAAATACTAAACTGATGATGGTTGTGAGAGAATTCGGACCGTTGTCAGCGAAACAACAATTTATATCAGATCTGCAGACACACCTCTTATGCTAACACTGTGCCCTTCTGGAGGCCACACGCAGTATTTAGTCGGTGTCAGTAAGTCAGATATTACTAACACCTCGTTAGTTGTAATTGAGCAGTCAGTAACAACCTGTACTGTAGCTGTCTTCACCATCTTGATGCATCAACACATTTATATACAACGTGGTGCTAAAGAACATTCATACAGTTGTTTGCCTTGCAGATGATCTTTTGCTGATTTGATAATTTCAGATAATTTCAGTGTGCATGTACTCTGGGCATCTTTTTAATCAGGAGACTTGGCTTGATTATTCACATGCACTTTTGGGCTGATGCCATTAGAACCTTCTGTGCAAAGGTTGTTATATTTGACATTTACTTTGAAAATACATTGTTTTTTAAAGTAACAACCAAAGATCTATCTGATTGACTCTTTAACATCAAGAAGTGGAGTGCAGATCGTTTAATTTACCCCATCTCTTTAAATTAATATTTACTTATTTTTACACAGAATCGATGGGTATATACATCATCACTCCATGATAAGAACTCGCGACTTTATAAACAAAAACAGACATCACAACACGTGGCGCTAGGTAGCCAAAACGGCATTCAATCAATCAATCAATGTTTATTCACATAGCCCAATATCACAAATGTTACATTTGTCTCAGTGGTCTTCACAGTTTGTACAGAATATCAGCATGACAATACGACACCCTCTGTCCTTAGACCCTCTGTCCTCAGACCCTCACATCGTACAAGGAAACACTTCCAGAGAAACCCCACAGTTTAAAGGGAACATGGGAGAAACATCAGGAAGAGCAACAGAGACCTTTGTCGTTGTCTGATCAAAAGTGGTCTTCAATGGCATTAACACGATAAAAACGATGCTGAAGTTACTCCATAGGTTAATCCAATGTGTCTGTGTCACTTTGAAATTATTTCTGATAATCCATGAGCAATAAACCGACTTTTCAGATTTCAGAGCGAGAGATAGGTTTCGCTCTGGGCAAAACTGCATGCGCATAGCCCCCACTTTTTTTTGTAACATTGGTGTGTATGTGGAAATTCCCCTTCGATTATATTGGCTCTAACAGTTAAAAAGATATGTCAATCATCAAAATCGACCAATGGGTTCCAGAGAAACGGCAAAAACGTCCATTTCCACCCAAATGACCTCAGAGGTGGAGTTTTTTTTCTAAACCTCTCTAAAAAGGTCAAATGTCACTTGTTTTGCATCAATCTTGATACAGGGTACTTATTATATGTTGTACTTTGAATTCCTAAATCTTTTAGTCATCATTCAAGGGTAGTCTTCACTATAAGTAAAACAAATATATTTGGACGGACACTATAATTTACAGTTGTTTACTATGTTCAATCTGAATTTTCTTTAAAATAAAAAACATCTATATTTATTCTGACTCTTCTACATCCAACTCACAGGTTTATCATTACTTTGAGAAAAAAGATTATTAATTTTCCCCTTTTAGAAGTGTAGTTATGGTCATTTGTTCTGGAAATGTCATTTTCGAGCCTGAGACCTGAAAAGCAGGCGTGGGGTTTAACAGGTTAACACTAAGAAAAGTGGATCACATCACTCCAGTTCTGAAGTCTTTACACTGATTATTTTGGGGTTTCCATGGCTGAAGACCCACAATCCTCACATTGACTGGCGTTCAGGGAAAATTAAGGAATGGGGAGAGGATTGTATTGGCAGGTGTAAACCTTCACAACCTGTTAATGCACCAACAGACTCTCGTAGAATCATTATAGACCACCCTGACTATCCTGATCTACAGAAGGTACCTCCCTGTTACCATGATTTAAAGGAAGCCTTTAACAAGTCCAAAGCCCTGTCGCTACCTCCTCACCGAGATGTTGACTGTACCTGGAGCCCCCATTCCCAAGGGGAGACTTTACTCGATTTCGAGACCTGAGAGAGCAGCAATGGACGAATACATCTCCTCTTCACTCACATCAGGGATTATCCGTCCTTCATCTTCTCCAGCCGGAGCGGGATTTTTCTTTGTGGGGAAGAAAGACAGGTCTCTGAGACCTTGCATAGACTACAGTCCACTAAATGACATTACGGTGAATAACCGCTATCCTCTGCCACTCATGTCATCTGCTTTTGAACTGCTTCAAACTGCCAAGATATTCACCAAGTTAGATTTAATAAATTCATATCACTTGGTTAGAATAAGAAAAGGGGATGAGTGGAAGACAGGATTCAACACTCAGAGTGGTCACTATGAGTAGGCCTAACTAGTAATGCCTTTTGGACTATGCAATGCACTGGCTGTGTTTCAAGCTTTTGTGAATGAGGTTTTGCGGGAATTTTTGAATATTTCAGTGTTTGTGTATCTGGATGATATTCTGATTTTCTCCCCAAACGCAAAATCTCATGTTAACCATGTCCGCCAGGTTTTGCAGAACCTGCTGGAGAATCAGCTATATGTTAAGGCAGAGAAATATGAGTTCCACACAGAAGAGGTGTCTTTCTTAGGATACATAATCTCACCTAATCATATGCAAATGGGTCCTGCTAAAATCAGTGCAGTATCCCAGTGGCCCACACCAGACTCCAGGAAGAAGGTTCAGCAGTTTTTAGGGTTTGCTAATTTCTATAGGAAGTTTATTAGGAATTTCAGTTCTGTTGCTGCCCCTCTGCATGTTCTGACTTCTCCTAAGGTTCCCTTCAAGTGGACTCCCCAGGCGGACTTCGCTTTCCAACGCCTCAGAGAGAGATTCACATCAGCTCCCATACTCACCATTCCAGATCCCCATTGCCAGTTTATGGTCGAGGTTGATGCTTCCAATGAGGGAATTGGAGGAGTACTGTCTCAACGTTCTGCAGAAGGCAACAAAATGCATCCATGTGCTTACCTATCGCGGAAGTTGACAACGGCAGAGCGGAATTATGACGTGGGAAACAAGGAACTGTTAGCTGTAAAAGCTGCGCTCGAGGAATAGAGACACTGGCTAGAGGGTGCAGAGCAGCCGTTTTTAGTCTGGACAGATCACAAGAATCTGGAGTATACAAGAAAGGCTAAACGTCTCAACTCCCGTCAGGCCAGGTGGACACTATTATTTAGTACAGTGGTTCCCAAACGGTGTGCCGCGGCACACTGGTGTGCCGTGACGCAAGTCCAGGTGTGCCGTGGGATTTTGTGACAACCATATGTTATTATTGCAATATACACTACACAAAAATAATATTTTTTTTATTTACTATATCAGTACTTTGTATGCACTCATTTCATAATACAGAGGCAAACTCTATGGCTAAAAACAATTCTTTAAAAAAAAATCCTCACAGAACCCCATATTTCGCTGTTAACGCAGTTGCACAGGTGGGAATTATAAGACCGTGACACATCAACGGCTGAAGGACAACATTAAAACAGAGAAACACGCAAGAGGGAAAATGGAGCGCTTTCTTGTGCCGAGAAAACCACCAACCACCAGAGCAGAGACTGCCGACAACCCACCACCGAAAGAAAAGAGGAAAACAACTCTCAGCAGACAGTATTATGAAAGTGACCTGTCTTATGGCTTCAGTTGGACCGGGGATGTCAAAAACCCTCAGCCCGAGTGCGTCGTCTGTCGGGAGAAGTTAGCTAATGCGAACATGGTTCCAAGCAAGCTGAAGAGGCACTTGGAAACCAAACATCCCTTCCATGTTCAGAGAAACTTGGCCTACTTCAAAAGAGCGCGGGAGCTGAACCAGAGGCAGCAAGACCGTTTGTTGGATTGTGTGAAAGTGTCTGAAAAGGCAATGGAGGCTAGTTACGTGCTAGCGGAGCTCATTGCAAAGCAGAAAAAACCTCACACAATAGCGGAGACACTCATCCTTCCAGCTTGAAAACAAATTGTAGGTATCATGCTGGGTCCAGGTGCCGCAAATGAGCCATCCAAAGTGCCGTCGTCTGATAATACAATCAAAAGAAGAATGGACGACATGTCAGAAGACATTGAGCAACATTTGACAGAGAAACTGCAGGCGAGCGGCAGATTTCCCCTACAAATAGACGAATCTACTGACATAAGTGGGGCTGCCCAACTTCTGGCAAATGTCAGATATGTTGATGCTGACTCTATTAAAGAGACGTTTTTCTTCTGCAAAGAAATGGAAAGCCATACTACGGGAGAAGAGTCTGACCTGGAATATGTGCGTCGGTCTTTGCACAGATGGTGCGGCAAGCATGACGGGGAGAGTGAAAGGATGTATTGCTAAGGTGAGAGCACAAAACCCACATATCGTGACAAACCACTGCATGTTGCATCGAGAGGCATTCGTTGCCAACACCATGCCCCCGGAGTCGACTGAGCTGCTGAGTCAGGCTGTGCAGATGGTGAATTACTTCAAATCAAGGCCCCTGAAATCTCGCCTCTTCTCCCAGCTGTGCGCCGAGATGGGAGCCGACCACCAAAGCCTGATCCTCCACACATAGGTACGTTGGCTGTCACGGGGGAAAGTCCTATCCTGTCTTTATGAGCTTCGGGAAGAGCTTTTGGAGTTTTCACGTGAACACGTTGTCCCACATAAAGACAAGCTCGCGGATGAGAGGTGGTGCGCCAGGCTGGCTCACCTCGCAGACATATGTGGGCATCTCAACGAGTTAAACGCCAAGCTTCAGGGCAGGAATGAAAATATGTTATCATCCACAGACAAGATTCGGGGGTTTATGGGAAAACTTATCCTGTGGCGCGAGGCTTTGGAACAGGGCTCCATGGACATGTTCCCGCTGGCATCAGCTGCGCCGCAGGCCGCTAGGGAGCGCGCTGTATATGCCGAACACCTTCAGATCTTAAAAGAGAGGTTTGAGCGCTATTTTCCACGTGTGGCTGACATCGAGCACTATGACTGGATCCGAGACCCATTCCACCAGGAATCCTCAACAGAAAAGCTCACTATGAAAGAGAGAGAGGAGTGCGCAGAGCTCCGTGAGGACCGCACACTGAAACTCAAATTTAGTGAGCTCCCACTGGATCAGTTTTAGTTGGCTTCTGCATCGGAGTACCCAAGCATCTCCCACCACGCAATTGAGCAACTTCTTCTTGTCCCCACTACCTACCGGTGTGAGTTGGCGTTCTCTACTCTGGTTTACATGAAGAACAACAGGAGGTCACAGCTCTCTGTTGAACAGGACTTGCGAGTGGCCCTCTCCTCAGTGCCAACAAGGATTAAAAAGATCTGCACAACCCGACAGGCACATGTATCTCACTAATTTTTAAGTCGGCAAAATATTTATAATAGCACATTTATTATTTATTTTATTATTATTATTTATTTTCAATGCTGAAATGTTAAATTTATCATTTGTAGTTCAGGACAACGGACAGTGCAGCTTCCTTGCATTGACAGTTCTCTGTGCTGAATTTCCTTTGTCTCATTTGTTATTGTGTGACCTTGTGCTGCTTTGATGAAGCTTATTTTGATAAAGTTTCAAATATTTCTGAAATATTTCGTTATTAAATATTTCATGAGTAATATAGTTGTCTTTGTCACATTTTATTTGGCATTAGTAAATAATTATGCACATTTACAGATATTTTACATGATATGAGTGATAACACGTGTTATAAGGGCTATTTTGCACAATAGGTGTGCCTTGAGATGTTTACTTGTCCTTTGGTGCCTTGGGCACAACAAGTTTGGGAACCACTGCTTTAGTAGGTTCAACTTCACACTCTCCTTTCGTCCCGGGTCTCAGAACCAAAAACCTGATGCTTTGTCTCGTCTTTACGATCCAGAACCACTTGCAGTATGAGCCCAAGACCATCCTTCCACTTAACCGTGTGATCGGAGCCTTTTCCTGGCAAGTGGAGTCGGACGTTAAAAAGGCGAATGGCATGAATCCAGCACCTAGCGAGTGTCCCAACAATCTGCTGTTTGTTCCTGAGGCTCTTCACTCCAAGGTCATCCACTTGGCTCACTCATCTGTGTTTTCGTGCCATCCGGGAGTAACAAGGACAATGTTCAGGATTCAACAACGTTTCTGGTGGCCAGCCATGAGGAAGGATGTGGCGGAGTACATAGCGGCTTGTCCGGTGTGTGCGTGTAATAAGACCTCATCTCAAGTCAAGTTGGGCCTGCCGCTGCCGATTCCCCAACGTCCTTGGTCACACATCTCAATGGATTTCCTTCATCCAGAAGCAGGACTACGGTTCTAACAGTGGTGGATCGATTTTCAAAGATGGCTCACTTCATCCCATTGACCAAGCTTCCCTCTGCCAAAGTCACCGCAGAGGTCATGATGAATCACGTATTCAGGATCCATGGATTCCCTGATGACATTGTTTCCGACAGGGGTCCACAATTCATTTCCGTTTTCTGGAAGGAGTTTTGTCGACTCATAGGTGCCACCGTCAGCTTGTCATCAGGATATCACCCTCAGTCAAATGGACAGTCGGAGCGTCTGAACCAAGAACTAGAGACTACGCTACATTGTCTCATCTCCCGGAACCAGACCACCTGGAGTGACCACCTCACATGGGTCGAGTTTGCCCACAATACTCTTCCTACGGCAGCCACAGGTCTCTCTCCATTCCATTGTGTCATTGGTTTCCAGCCTCCGCTTTTCCCTAACAATGAGGAAGAGGTGATGGTTCCATCGGCTCATGCCATGATCAGACGTTGTTGCCGAGTTTGGGCTGGTGCTCGCCAGTCTCTTCTCCGAAGTTCAGCTCGGATGAAGGCTGTTGCAGATGTCCATCGCAGGGTCGCTCCCTCATGAAGCTTAGCGCAAGTTCAGACAGGAAGACCTAACACTCCGTATTGTTCGTCATGGCAATACTTGCTCCCTGCATCTAAATGACAGGGAGCGCCTCTCCTCAGCTAAACCTATCACGCCCCTCCATTTACAAGCCTAAATGATTGCACCTGTTAATCTCTCTATATATGCTCTCCCCTGTTCTATCAGCTGTCTTCCAGGTGTCAACGCGCAAGCAGCAGCAGGGCTTCGTCCCAGCTCCAGGCATTATTCATCAGCTCCGTAGTCTGGCGGATTAAGCTACAGGCGGCGTTCCCCAGTCGGCTAGCGGTTCCAGCCGGCCGCCCCGCAAACCCGGACGCGGGAGGAAAAGACAAGGAAATCGGGCTCCACGGAAGTTCCTCCGGCTTAATGGAAACGGGCTTCTTCACCCAAACAATTGACGCACGCCTTCAGTCTCTCAAGAGGGTATCACTGGCTTCAGGGCCGCTCAAATGCGGCGCTTCCGGCTTCACGCGGAACGGGTCCTCATCGCATGCGAAGCTTTACCCATTCTGGCTTCAAACCACAACCCCTCCTGCAGGCAGGCAGGGCTCAAGCTACATCCCATTGAAGCTGCTTCCTCCTGCGCCTCACTCTAAAAATAGGCGTTTGAGTAGCGCTGGCAAGAGGGGTAAGGTGAGTTCCAGGCAGTGTTGGGTGAAACGTGTTACAGTATGGAGTTTCAGTAACGTACTACTTGCATTACTAAGGCAGTCGGGTAATTACTACCCATTACAATGCTCAGTAACTAACGCAGTTTCAAGCTTCAACACAGCGTTACCTGAAATTAATGGTGCCAACTCATGTCTAATATGCAAAAGACAAACAAATGCGTCTATGATGTATTTTCGATCAGACGAGATCTCTCTCCCGGTCTGCGTGCGAGGGGGCGGGGCAGTTTACACACACGCAGCTGCTACATGCAGCGGAGCACTCTGCGGAGGTGGCGGAGAGAACGCGCTCCGAGGTGTGGTTAAACTTTACCCGTCTCGACGTATAGAATGCTCGTTGCCAAAAGTGCAATAAGAGTTTAGCTTTTGCCTAAACATTTATCAAAGTGCAGCACATTCAGACAAAGGAATGCACCGTTTTCGACTGTCTAGCAGCTCTGTAGCCCCATCCACGAGTAACGTTTCCACGTCAGGTGTCATGTATGCTGGCAGCAATACACAGAGTTCACTAAATTATACAAACATGGGTTAATGATTAGAGGTAACTGAGTATTTTATTTTGTTGGGCTAGAGTCTTTCCCATGCTGTTTTCCGGGAATAATAGTCAAAGCCGTCAGGTGCAGCATAGGCAAGACGACAAGATTTGTCATAACTTTAACGAAAACGTCTGCTACCACCCATATCGTACATTCCTCCACATCTGCAGTCCTGCAAGGACGCTCATCCGAGGTCTGTATGCCCCAAGCGCAACCGCAGCTTTGCCAGTACCTCGCGCCAGGAATCATATGGAAAATAATCTTTCAACCCCCCCCCCCCCCCCCACCCGCATTAACGCTACACATTAGCAGCGGCCGTATCTACTCACTCAGACACTCAATGAGTCTTCGTTTTTATTCACGGATGCTGCCCATCCGTGGGGTTTTTGGGGAGTTTCTTCAGGGAGAAAGAGAAGTTCACGTAATATGATAGAAGACAGTCTAATCACCCAATCAAGTGCATCCATGTCTCACCGTGGGGTAATTAAACTGCTAATTAAGCTAGTCCCATATCATGGGTCATGTTTCAGTATTTACCTAAGCATACATCATTTTATGCTGCGCATATTGTCTCATTTATATTGGTTCATGCTCACATGGCTTACGATAAGCCAGGATATAACATTCATGTCTCATTGTACTCAAGCTAACAGCTGCATTACATTGTCTACATTTCCCTCTTCCCCCGGACATCGACTCGTGCCGGCAATCCTAGATCTCTCAGTTTACCTATGGTAAACATGCATATAACTGGTGGTGGTGTCTTAATAGCATTTCAGGGCTTTGTCCAGGATAGGTGCAGCAACCCTGCCGCAATCAAGGTAATTATTCCTCATCCCTACAACAACCAGACGGCCATCCAAGATCTCTCTTCCCTGGTATTTATACATTTAGTGGTAGTGTTCATCTGTGCATGTTTAACCCTGCATCGACCATCGTGTCGGCAAGGTTTAGTGGTAGTGTTCACGTAAGCCCGGCGCTGATTCCGGCCGTCGACTCCCGAGTCAGCATCTTATGATGTACAGTAAACCCGGCAGTGATTCCGGCAGATTGTTTAATCCACATGTTAATCTCTCATTTCATCCATAGATCACCGCAGTCAGCCCACAAGACGTTCCGGAACCTCTGCCCAGGAGCCAGCGCTCAACCCGTCAGGATTCCTCCCCTGCATCTCCTCTCTCTCTCTTAAATAGAAGCCCCCTAGAAAGGCACCTCGAATCAGCAGGTTTATGAGGAAGGGCTTAGCGCGTCCACCCTCAAAACATATGATTCGCTTGGAGAACGTTTGCGACATTTTGCTTTCCGTAGGCTTCACACTTAAAACTGTTCTCATCTCCACCGTGTGTGCCTTCATGTGCTACTGCGCCACTGATCGCCACCTCAAACCCCAATACATCCGGGGCCTCTTAGCGGGAATTCAGTTTAACGTTCGCTGTTCCGATCCCGGCTTTCCCAGCCTGTTCACAAACCAGTCAGTCAAACTCATCCTCAAGCCGTGCTGGCTATCCAAAGGTCTCTCCAACCTTAAACAAATTGGTACGTATGCATATAACTGGTGGTGGTTCTTAGTATGTCAGCACGCATGTCGCCCCACGGCTCATGTTTATTTCTGCATATTTAAACCTGTATGTCCAGGTTGTAAAACCTTCGGGTCTGTATAACGTGTCCCTGCTAAAGCAGGTTGCCCCGCAAGAGAAAAGGTTCGGGAAGCCTCGCACGTTCCGGGCACCCGGGGCACTGGTCGGGTCGCTCGGTGCGTCCGGGTAGTCCCCGCTCACCCGGGATGCCCCGTACGTCCGGGATGCCCTGTACGGCCAGGATGCCCCCTCCGGGATGCCCCGTACGTCCGGGACGCCCTGTACGTCCAGGAAGCCCCATCCGGGATGCCCCGTCTGTCCGGGATGCCCCGTCTGTCCGGGATGCCCCGTACGGCCGGGAAGCCCTGTACGTCCAGGTAGGATGCCCGGGAGGCATCAGTCGCTTAAATCCTCACATGTATTAACCTCTCCTTTCCATCCATAGATTTCCGCTGCATCCCACAAGGTAAGATTATTCACATTCAGTACTTCATACTTCATTCTTTTGGGGGTTCATCGGAAACGGTTCTTCCCTTCCCGATTGATATCCTACAAAAACCTGGGCCTAATCGCCAAAACAACATTCATTCATTTGTGATGAACTGTCATCATTATGTTTCATTGATATAATGTGACCGATAATAAATATGTATTCCATACATCATGTCTCTCCTGATTGAACTGATGCTTAGCGCAAGTTCAGACAGGAAGACCTAACACTCCGTATTGCTCGACATGGCAATACTTGCTCCCTGCATCTAAATGACAGGGAGCGCCTCTCCTCAGCTAAACCTATCACGCCCCTCCATTTACAAGCCTAAATGATTGCACCTGTTAATCTCTCTATATATGCTCTCCCCTGTTCTATCAGCTGTCTTCCAGGTGTCAACGCGCAACCCTCCTCCACCCCTTCGCCTCCTGCTTTCAACTCCATGCATGCACACACATGCATTTCCAAACATTTGGACTACCTATGTTGCAAATGTATTATCTTTTCAATTTACACACGGCATCTATTGCACGTCTGTCCGTCCTGGGAGAGGGATCCCTCCTCTGTTGCTCTCCCTGAGGTTTCTTCCATTTTTCCCTTTAAACTGGGTTTTCTTCGGAAGTTTTTCCTTGTACGATGTGAGGGTCTAAGGACAGAGGGTGTCGTATTGTCATACTGATATTCTGTACACACTGTGAAGACCACTGAGACAAATGTAACATTTGTGATATTGGGCTATATGACTAAACATTGATTGATCGATTGATTGAACTCAGGACCAAGCTTAACCTTCTCCCTTCCAACCGGACCTAACCACTTATCACCACCACCAGTGTCTAGACCCAGGGGGGTTCATCGGAAATGGTTCTTCCCTTCCCGATTGATATCCTACTAAAACCTGGGCCTAATCGCCAAAACAACATTCATTCATTTGTGATGAACTGTCATCATTATGTTTCATTGATATAATGTGACCGATAATAAATATGTATTCCATACATCATGTCTCTCCTGATTGAACTACAGTCCAGGCCAAAAGGTTTGGCTTTCCACTAAGGACTTACCACTCCATGTCGCCTCAAAGAAACTGGCTCCGAGATTTGTGGGTCCTTTTCCGGTGTCCAGAGTCATCAACCCGGTCTCTGTACGCTTGCAACTCCCCAGGACTATGAGAGTGCATCCAATGTTTCACGTCAGTAAAATCAAGCCGGTGTGTGAGAGCACACTTGTTCCCGCCTCCAAGCCCCCTCCACCGCCCCAGTTCTTTGAAGGGGGTGAGGTTTACAAGGTCTGTAAGCTACTGGAGGTCCGTAATAGGGGGAGGGGGAAGCAATTCCTGGTAGACTGGAAGGGTTACGGTCCTGAGGCTAGGAGCTGGGTAGCTGCTTCATTTATCGTAGACAAGACTCTTATCCACGACTTTTACAATCAGCCTGGGCCATCAGGAGTTGGCCCTAGAGGGGGGGGTACTGTTGTGCACCGACAGAAATGCTAGAGAGGTTCATGCTGTTTATGTTTGCTTTCTCTCATTCCAGCCTTCTTGATTGTTTGCACCTGTCATCCA
Organism: Pseudochaenichthys georgianus; assembly: GCF_902827115.2. Classification (NCBI taxonomy): domain Eukaryota; kingdom Metazoa; phylum Chordata; class Actinopteri; order Perciformes; family Channichthyidae; genus Pseudochaenichthys; species Pseudochaenichthys georgianus. The sequence continues at coordinate 39,755,819 of NC_047516.1, forward strand.
TCCTGTGTCTCCTGTGCTCATCAGTGTCAGCCCCGCCCCTGATTGGTCCCACCTGTGTCTTGTCACCCTGTGCTTAAATTCTCCTATCTCCCAGTGTTCTTTGTCAGTTCGTATTGTCTTATGCTATGGTCAGGTCGATGTTTCTTGTGCTCGTGAAAAGTTTCATTCCTCACTACGTGAGCGCTTTCATTTTTTGTTTGCTATTTTTGTCATCTCGGCTAGAGATTGATAGATACCCTTTTTGTTGTTCACTGCTGTATTGGGAAATACAGTATCTTACAAATACTTTACCTCTGTCTCCCGGGTCGTGCAATTGGGTCCTACATCCTAAGTGTCTGAGTTCGTAACAAACACAGCAGCGTGAAAAGCCAATCTCATAGTTGTCATGAGGTAATCAGTGCCTCACATTGTAGGGATAATCAAGCAGTGGAGGAAAAGACAACAGGGACTGGATTACAGAAAAGGGAATGTGTTCCACATATATGAACGCTGAGCGGTCCTATAAAGCTGCAGCCTTCATTAAACTGGTATTTATTACTCTCAAACTTCACCCTGCCCGATTGAAAGAAAAGTAATTGCTGCATTTTTACCAGCGGACATTACCATGGTAAGAGGGTTGTAATTGATAAACATTGCAGCAGTTTGAATCAATAATATCTGAGTCACACTCTCCATTGTGGGGCTTGATTGGGCGAGCGACGGAAGGGCCGCCACTCTGGCAGATGAGTTTGCACTTATACACAAAAGCGTTTTTTTTCAGCATGATCCCCCTCAGCGAGACGCTTATCATGGAGCTCCTGACACATACACATCTGTGCCAGATTTCCAGTGTCAGGTCCCGGGCATGACCCTGGTCATTTGATAGCAGACTGTGCAGGTTGGAAGCGAGAGCGGGCAGCAGGTGGCAAGCACCCAAAAGGGGTGGGCTTGATTAAAACAGTGTGTCCTAGTGGTCGGGCCACTGTTAACAAAGGGCCGGATGTGTTTTAAACCTTTCATCTCTACTGCTTTTGTCTCAATGTCAGGATAGGTAGAGGACCAGCGGCAAGTCAGGGTGTTACGAGCAGTGTTGTGCTAGTTACTGAAAACCAGTAACTAGTTACCATTACTAGTTACTTCATTTCAAAAGTAACTCAGTTACTTTACTGATTACTTACACCAAAAAGTAATGCGTTACTGTGAAAAGTAACGTTTTAGTTACTTAAAAAGGGCTCCCATCATATTAATGCCCTTATAGCCTTCATTTCAGTACTGTTATTGCATTGGAGAATAATACAATCTGTTGATCAACTTGACATGCATTATATGCAATCTGGATAGCATCGATATTAGCTGGCTTTACATTTTTGTATATTCTTTCTCCAGGTAGTTGGAAAAAGTTTTCCGTTTCATATGCCGTGTGCCGCCCGGGCATTGTATCATGCTAACTAGCTCCCTGAAAGCGGGTGACTCCACTGTAGCAATAGCCTGCATGTGTTCTACAACATACCGTGCAATGGCTTTATCGACTTTTCCCTGGCTAGCAGTCCCTCGGTTAAAATCCAGCCGCTGTTGCTTAGGTGCAGGTGCAGGTGGAGTGGCGTCGGCTGAGTCTCTGTGGTCTTAGCTCCTAGCTTCGTCCCAGCATGTTGTTTTTGCAGATGTTTTAAGAGATGTGAATGACTGGTTTGGGCAGTACAGTAGATAGGCTCTTTGACCCGTCAGGACACAACTTACATTTAACTAAAACGTTATTTTCTTTGTGCTCGACAAAATTGAAATAGTGAGAATATCTCCAGGTGGAGAAACTAGACTTGAGCTCCGCCGCCGCCATGACAGTCTTGTTAGTAAACAACACAAACACGCCCACAGCCCGTCTCCGCATGTGACACAGGAAGTATTTAAGTACATTTACTCAAGTACTGTACTTAAGTACAGTTCTCATCTCTGTTCACCTGGCTGTTGACTATATAAAAAAACTAACGCAGTAACGGAGTAACGCACCATGTAGTAACGGTAACTGAGTTACTGAATTAAAAAAGTAATGCGTTAGAGTACTAGTTACTGCCAAAAATAACGGCGTTACAGTAACGGCGTTACAGTAATGCGTTACTTTGTAACGTGTTAGTCAACCCAGTCTCACGGCATTTCGTGTTCACCAACACGATTTTTAATCTATTGATTCGTGTTCACCATCACGATTTGCCCCTTTTTTTCGTGTTGCACAGCACGATTTTAAAAGCAATGTATTTCTTTCTACTGGTAATGTGTGTAATGTGTGTAATGTGCCTGCAGGCTGCAGCACGTCTTTTTCTCCGGTCGGGTCGTGGAAGACCGGAAGCTGTGTGGTTCATAAAAACATTTTTTTACTCAATATCAAGCCACAGTTATTGCTTTTATTTGAAATCGTATAATTTCGGACTTTTGTTGTCGTCTGTGAGGAAAATAAATGGGGCTCAGAGCCTCAGGATACTGAAATCTGTATTTTTTAAATCTTTTTTTCCTTCTAATTTGTTATTCTTTTCAAAATAACACACTGTTATTTACTCACCAATAACACACAATTATCCTTGCTTTTATTTATTGGTTTAATTCCATAATCTCTGGCTTTTTTGGCGTCCGTCAGGAACTGAATTTCAAAATACAAATAACCGGAAACAGACGTAGGCATTTCGAGCGATTACCCAAGATCCTCAGCTATGGTTTTAAGCTCGCTGATTGGATGTGTTAGCCGTAATGCATGCTGGGATTTGGTGTTTATATTATATGAAATCCGGAAAACATTTTAAAAGAATAAAATAATACTTAATTCCGAGTGCTCTTGCTTTTCTCTTTGAAAGTCATCACATAACGGCATTGTAATTAGACCCTCCAGAAAAACGCGGGCAAAAATCCTTGATTATGCGATCAAACATGCGGGGTTTTATGTGATTTTATGCGGTGAAATTGCGGGAAGTTGCGAAATATGCGGAAAGTTGCGAAATATGCGGAAAAAATAAATATTGGGCTGTCTTATTTATTTATTCTCTCTCACACACAACCTGCCACTAACGTTAAACCCCTTTACTATTCAATTAAACACATTCAATGTTTATTTATTGTAAAAGCAATTGGGCTATTTTAATCACACACACACACACACACACACACACACACACACACACACACACACACACACACACACACACACACACACACACACACACACACACACACACACACACACACACACACACACACACTTCTCCGCCTCATTCTGTTTTCATTTACTCGTTCGTTATCTGACCAGCTTCAATCTTGTAGGCTACTCACCTCGTTTCTTGTAACCCTCGAAAGGGTTTTGGAGGCCGATGCCTCGGTGAACGTGAGCTGTTTGACTTTCTTGTCCGCAGCAGCAGAAAGCATTTTCGAATGTTTGAATGAATCAAAGTGGGTCGTCACCGTCGATTTTCTCTTATGCTCCAACACAGAGTTGCACGGGGTGCAGAATAGTTCCCCCCCCACTTTCGTGCGAGACATCGGGGTACTGCTTTGCCCGGTCTTTAGCAGAAATGTTCGTCGGTAAATGAGATGGATTAGATTTTTTCATCTTGGTGTTTTCTCTCGTGTGAGCTCCACACGTTCACTCTACGTTGTTGTTTACCTTCTGTGATGCGCGAGCTGATGACGTCGCGTCATCATCATCATCATCATCATCATCATCATCATCATCATCATCATCATCATCATCATCATCATCATCATCACTTCACATCAAGATGAGTTCACTTTTCTTTTTTTTCAACTTTGTGTGGAAAAATGCGGGGATTATGCGGCTTTCTAATAAATATGCGGCCTTTTAAAAATCTGCGCCATTTAGCTGATTATGCGGTAAATTCTGCGATCGCAGAATCGCGTTTTTCTGGAGGGTCTATGTAATACACGGTTCGGCTGCATTACATATTACAGATCTGCCGTAGTTCTTTATTCAGAGAGCCCTGATGAGAAGACCTTTGGAAAAACTGGAAGAAATGCCGCTGAAACTGAATACTTGACGTGGATCATAAATATATCAACAATTAAACAACATCTTCAATTTCTCTTCACACAATACGTCTCCTTGCAGTATCAACACTAATTCGGCTGACTTTTACATTTGATCTAATTCATAGATAGGTTATATTTACACCATAACGGTGCACAGCTGATAGAAAAGGAATGTAGTTTTTAAAGATATTACTGATTTTCTTTGAATGTAAGAATGTAAATACTGAGTCTGAAATAGTATAGCAATATGCTGTAAAATGATGTGAAAGCATGCATAAAACTATACATCTTCAGATGTTGTACATACACACTAATAATACAAAGTTATTATGGCTCTGTGCACCTTGTGTGCACCTCCTAGTGGTTAAAGCACATTATTGAATTATTGTTTTTATGTGTTATATTTGATTAAAAAAATATTAAGAGTACATACTTTCATAGGGGGAAAGTATACATATAGAAATATAGAATATAAAAATCAAGAAGATACTATAGGTGATCTCTACAATAAAACAGTTTAGTGCAGGATGTACAAAGATATTAATAGAAGGAGGTGCAAAACAGAAAAACGGATTAACCTTTTATTTAAACATTAAATAACAGATTAAGGTCTTTGGGGGTATCTATCTACAGATAAATATTAAGCCTGACAAAGTACTTAACGTCTAATATATTGCTTTCCTGCAATGTTAACTATGTTGAAGCACTTATTTTAACTGATATTATACACATTAATTATACTCTTATGTATGTAGATAGAATAAGAAATGTGCAGAATATGACAGTTTAATGGTGGAGGTACACACATATTGATAGATGTCTTGTAATGCACTGTTGAGGAACCTGTGACCCAAGTTTTTCATTCATTGCATAACTACACCGTAGTTGTGTAAGATATGTCAATAAACCTTTAAAATCTTGAAAGGGATGTGCAAAATAGCCATAATATATAGTCTTTAATTAACTATTAGTAGAGAATAACGAGTAATGAATATACTTTATTACTTGTTTCCATTCATGTCAATTGCAGATACATGTTTAGTCTTCTCAAGCACCAACTATCAAATATCTCTCCTGATTGTTGGCACTTGACAATCACCTTCCCTGAATTGTACTCAGGTGTAACTAAAGTCTGATTTAAGGGTTGTTTATATTTCACATCATTAATCAGAATCTGCAAAGTAACTCAAATAAATGCAGTGGAGTAAAAATACCAGGTTAACCTCTGAATTGTAGTGGAGTAGAATTACAAAGTAGCAATGAGCTGTCTTGTGGGTATATATTAATGCTATATATTAATGCTGCACATTATGGACACAAGCGATTTTCACCCATTTATTAATTATATGTTTTACATTTGATAACACCAATGTGTTTAATACTGGCAACTTTTAATTGTGGGAAAAACGAAAACGTTCAGTAGAGACGTCCCATGGAACATTTTGCGAAACACAATAGCCAGCATGTGTAGTTCTGGGGGGGCGTTCGATTCCAGTTTTGGATAGTCTGGCGTGGTTTCGTTCCATTTCACACAGCTGTTTGACGCTCTGCGTAACCTTACGGGGACTGTAGTCCTAAACGATAGCTGGGGATTATGGGTAGTGTAGTGTCTTCGGCCATCCTAAACTCAGAAATGTTGACAATCGCAATGATGCTCGAAATGTCCCTTATAGGCCTACGTCTGTTTCCGGTTATTTTTATTTTGAAATTCAGTTCCTGACGGACGCCAAAAAAGCCCGAGATTATGGAATTAAACCAATAAATAAAAGCAAGGATAATTGTGTGTTATTGGTGAGTAAATAACAGTGTGTTATTTTGAAAAGAATAACAAATTAGAAGGAACAAATATTTAAAAATACAGATTTCAGTATCCTGAGGCTCTGAGCCATTTATTTTCCTCACAGACGGCAACAAAAGTCCGAAATGATACGATTTAAAATAAAAGCAATAACTGTGGCTTGATATTGAGTAAGAACATGTTTTTATGAACCACACAGCTTCCGGTCTCCCACGACCCGACCGGAGAAAAAGACGTGTTGCAGGCAGTAGAAATACATTGCTTTTAAAATTGTGCTGTGCAACACGACAAAAAGGGGCAAATCGTGATGGTGAACACGAATCAATAGATTAAAAATCGTGTTGATGAACACGAAATGCCGTGAGACTGGGTTGTGTTAGTCCCAACACTGGTTACGAGACAGTGGTGGTTCACAGTCATTCATCCTTTCCAGTGCCCTGCCCTTGAGTGCTGAGTCTGCCTGTGATGCAAGTGCGGTGGTAAGAGGTATTGAAATAGGTTGTTTGCCCGCACCTCTTCACAAGATCCAGGTCCAGTCTAAACTGGCTACTGGTTTCTTTCCAGTTGCTGTGCTCCTCAAGTTTCCTGTCGACGGAGTGGAATTCATAATGATATAGCCGGGGGTAAAGTGTACCCTACTGCTGAGGTTGTAGACGTTTCAATCCCTGATGCTGCAGGTGATGACCTAGCTCAAACTCATCCGGAGGTGTTTGCAGGTTGTATTTTGACCAGAGCTCAAGGTCCCAAGAGATTGTGTTTCTTTTGTCTTGACCCTGGTCATCTAGTGGCAGAGTGTGTAGCTTGGAAGCAGCAGGTGGAAGCTTCCAAGCAGTCTACGGAAAAGCCAAAAGACCAGCACCCGGACTACAATATCGTCATTAAGTACAAGAGGGGGGCGGATAATGTGGTGGCCGATGTACTGTCCTGTGGGTGAGATCCATCTGGTTGTATATATGTTTTTCTCCCTTCATTCATACCCAATAATGTGTGTGTTTTGGTAACTGTGGCCAAACACTTGTTTGGTTTTATGGAGGGGGGTGTTACGTGCGGTAGTGGGTGCTTGTGTGTGTGGGTGTTTGTGTGTCTCTCTCTTTTTCCCCCTGATTGTCTCCAGGTGCAGCCTCTCCCTCAGGTGCTCCCAATCCACAATCAAGGCCTCCATAAAGGACCTGAGAAAGGCTGTAGTCACTCTCTCCTTCTCCTCTGGCTGCATGTGTGCAGCATGGTGTCTCTGTCTCTGTGTGACGCCTAGTTTAACGTGTGTGATGTTCATTGTTAGGAGACTTGTAACTTTGTACTTTGTTTAATTTAGTCACTTTCTGTTAGAATAAAGTTTATCTTAGTTTAGTGAACTAGCGTACCATGGTCGAATGCACTTATTGTAAGTCGCTTTGGATAAAAGTGTCAACTAAATGTAACATAATGTTTACTTTGCAAGTTAGCTGGTGAGCCCTTTTTCTTTGATTAATTAAAAGACCATCTTGTGGCTTCACAAACCGGTTTCCTCTCCTTTTTTCTCTTGCCCGGTTGTTTTGTATTTTGTTACTTCCCTTTGGTTCCCCTAGTCCAGTAGGGAACGTAACAATGATATTGACATGGAGCCTTGCCTACTGTACATGTATGAAGATGAATTGTGCACAGCCAAAGCGTAGTGTTTCTGTATATTAACGGCCGGTAAAACAATAAAACACAGAGGACCCTACTTGAACACCATATATCACTGTATTTCATGGTGCGTGTTAAACAGCGCATTAAATGGTGCATTTAATCCTATTGTAGTGGTGAACAGCTCGGTGTGTGTGCTGCTTGGCATATGGACCTTTCTCTGCTATGAGAAAATGCAGACAATCTGACGATACCGGTCGCATGTAATGCTTGTCCAAATGAGCTTTTATGACCCCCAAAACCCTCTAAATTATTTGTGTTATACAAAACATCAAATATCATGACAATTGGGAAGGACAACTTTCCAAAGCAACCCATGGGGGGGCTCCAAAAGAAGGCCTGTCATATTTTAGAAATTAGTAGAACTTTCCTTCAAAAACTGCTCATTATTAGAAAATAATTAGTATTTAGTATAATACTTGGTATACTACAGTATAATAATATAGTGTAATGTTAGGGTGTGTACACGTGTATCCAGGGCCAGCCCTAGACTTTTGGGGGCCCTAAGCGAGTTTTGGCTTGGGGGCCCCCCTGACTCTAGCGCGTTCTCGCTACACACAACACGGAACCAACTTTTTTCTTATGATGTTAGCATAAGCACACATATTGTATAAATAAGCATGTAAACGCTGTGGACCTAACCTCCTCTAGGGGGGCCCGGGGGCATGCTCCCCCGGGAAGTTTTTTTTTTAAATATTGAAGTTAAAAGCATCAATCTGGTGCACATTGAGAGCAACATGAAGAGATCTATGGATACATCTCTCAACACCCATATGATACAGAACTGTAAACAGATTTTTCTTTATGGATATTTTACAAATCACTTAAACTGTATTCTTGTTTTGTCATATAATATTTCACAACTGTTTTTCATTTATTCTCTCCGGCTGTCCATCTCATAATGTTCACATAGAAACTGGCTCTCAATAGGAATACCATTCAGAAGAATTATAATTTCTTGCAAAAATCTGTCTCAAAAAGAGGTTGCACATTTCAATTCAGGTGTTGTTATGGCCACATTTACTGCTGCAAATACGTTCAAACATGCTGTCGACACGTAAAGCAGTGGCAACTATGCCACCATTTCAGCTGACTTTTTCTCAGAAATACTGTCACATAACATCCATATATTTCAGTGCTAGGTTGATGCTTAGCTAAGCTAACTATGAAACACTTTAACTGACAGGACTCCGGATCAACTGTGTACTGTAAGGTAGCTTCTAGCTTCATGTCGAACAGTAAGTCAACATTTCCCAGAGAGCTTTCTTTGAAATCACCAGGTAACGCTAAAAAACATTACATTTAGATTGTATGACAAAGTGTTTATTTAATATATCTGGCTATAGCTACTTGCTAACGGTTTAGCTTACCCCTGCGATTCAAAGTAACGTCAACGTAGCTGTAATTTATGCTTTGCTTACATGTTCGAATAACTTGGAAGTTTACTGAAATTTACATACCTTGTTCACCTGGCTCAAGTGGTGGCTCTGGGGTTGTTGTGTGAGCCACCACTTGAGAATTGTCATATTTTTTAAGAAAATGTTTTCTTATGTCCATCTTCAAAAACTCTGAGTCCGACTGACGGTTTATTTTAAACATTGTCACAGCTCACAGAATAGGTACCTATCAGCCAATAAAACAGATGTTTATTTCCATGCAACTCTCTGGTTGGTCTAGTGTCTTGCCTCTGTTGCATTCACTGAACACGGGAAAATACAATCCTGCCGTCCTCTCTTGTGTCATGATGAGGTTCAGGTAAAGCACGGTTAATGTATTATATTATTGACTCAATAATATAATACATGACTTTGAGAGTAGGCAATCTAGGCATATTAACACATTAATTAACCTCTTAAGCCCGAGGGTCCCCCCAGTGGACCCCTCCCACCGTTTTTTTACGAGACTATGTCTCAAGGCTTCTTAACATTTATGAAACTATTAATGTTCCATACCCTTTTAACGGTAAGAAACTCAGCTATCTGACAATATGAACCATTTGTAGCTAAAAGAAACACAAGAGTAATACCAAGCCTTTGAATTAGCATGGAGCGAAAAAATGCTAACTAATGCTAACGGACTTTTGCACAGCACTCACGGTAGAAATGCCCTTATTACTTATCGTAACTGCACAAACAAGATATCCGATTAAAGCTGAGATTCCACACATGTAATATCATCACTGTAGGACCCAGAATTCCTGGACCCCGAATTCCTGGAGCTATCAGCCAGAAAAGAGAAAGTAAACAACATCGGGTTTCAAAAATATTACAATAATTACGTCTTACCTTTTTTGATTTGTGATCAAAAGTTGTGTTCAACGGAATAAAAACGAAATTTTTACTGATAATCCATCATCATATTTATGGCAATATACTGGGTATAAAGTTTTGCCGTCCAAGCTTGTACTTTCAGATATGTTTCGTTTGCTTGTCTATTACGTCCGCAATGGTAATGTTTACGTGGATTTGGGAACTGCCCATCGATTCTATTGGATGTAATGGTTAAGAAAAAGGTATAAATCACCCAAATCGACCAATGGGTTCCAGAGATATGGTCCTGCGTAAAGTATAAAGAATGCCAGCCAGCTTAAGTACATTACGCAGCAGACTTTACTTATTGTTTACTACGGAAGGAAACAGGACCCAGAGCGCACGGAGCACAGAGCGGACAGCAGATAACGGAATTGCAGTTTTATTGCTTATAGATTATCAGAACATTTCAAAGGGGACACAGCCACATTGGATATTAACCTATGGATTAACTACATCATCGTTTTTATCGTTTTAATGCCATTGAAGACCAGTTTAGACCAGACAAAGAGGAAGGTAAGCCATGTTAGCCTAGCGCATTAGCGCTAGCGCCACTTGTTTTGATGTACGTTTTTGTTGATAACGTCGCAAGTTTGTATCTTTCAGTGTTGAGGTGGGCACCGTTAGATTCTGTGTCTTTACGATCATAAACGATGTGTTGGATGTGCAGCTAGGATAAGTAATAAGGGAGCTAGGAGTGATTTTCGGTGCAGTAATAGGTTAGCATTTTTCGCTCGGGGCTAATTCAGAGGCTCACTGTTAGCAGTGTGTGTTTTTTTTGAAAAAATAAATGAAAAAGATCAGTTAAATGAGTTTTTTCCCGTTATAAGGATATAAAATATTCATAGTTTATTAAATATTAAGGTTCCTTAGACGTTGTTTCCTGCAAATGACGCGATGTCGGGTCCGTGGGGCCTAAGAGGATAACAGAGTATGTTTTTATATATATATATATTTTTTTTTCACAACAGTTGTATTTGGATGGAATGAATACCTATAGTGATAATTCAAAGTAATAAAATTAATATTACAGTGAAAAAGTTCAAATGGAACTGATGGTTCCCAAATTACCCAGAGGTGAGTCCGCCTGGACTTTATTTTTCTAAACCTCTCTAAAAAGGTCAAATTTCACTTGTTTTGCATCAATCTTGATACAGGGTACTTATTATATGTTATAGTTTGGATTCCTACAGCTTTTAGTCTACTAACCCATCATTCAAGGGTGGTTTTCACTATAAGTAATGGTTTTTTTTAGGCGGACATTAGAATTGACATGTTTTTACTATGTTCCATCTGAATTTACTTTAAAATAAAAACATCTATATTGATTCTGACACTTCTACATCCAACTCACAGATGTAACCTTGCTTTGAGAGAAAAGATTATTAATTTAACCCTTTTAGAAGTGAAGATATAGTCTTTGTTGTGTTAGTGGCATTTTCGAGCCTGAAACCTGAAAAACAGGCTCAGGGCTTAAGAGGTTAAACATACTTATCACGGCGACGGTGTACTGAGATTTTTTTTTTTTTTTTGCTAGGGGGCCCCTTAGTGGCTGCTGGGCCCTAAGCGGCCGCTTATGTTGCTTAATGGGTCGGGCCGGCTCTGCGTGTATCCATCAGAACGTGTGTGTGTAACTTCATGTGGAGGAGAGTAATGGACTGCTGCTAAGGCTATAGTACGCACGTCTGTATACAGGTCCATCTCTCTGTGTGTGTGTGTGTGTGTGTGTGTGTGTGTGTGTGTGTGTGTGTGTGTGTGTGTGTGTGTGTGTGTGTGTGTGTGTGTGTGTGTGTGTGTGTGTGTGTGTCATGTTGAACAAATATCACTTTTAGATTCAGGATAATTATTCTTCACATTTGCTGAAGCTAATAGGGTACGAGGTTACGGAAGGGACAGAGACCAGTAGTAAACTCCTCTCACTTGATGGTGAACCTGGGTCATGCATCGGTCAATGTAACAGAACGCCTCCAGGACACGTGAGCGGAAGTGTAGATAAACGCAAACATCTCTAGAAAAGTTGCAAACAAAGAAACTGGGAGGTGGTTTGTCATCCTTCACCAAGGTCAACTAATAAGGAACAAGAAGGCTTAGCTATAAAAGTGCTAGACCAACGTTTGTTTAGCAGTACGATCCGGGGTCTGCTCGGACTTTGATTTATGTCTGTGACATAATAAAAGTTATTTTGCATCAAACTCTGTCTGTGATGGTATAGTTGAGGAGGTCCGGGTCTTCAACTGGCCCAGACCCAGATGTCCTCGAACAATATGCACACGCCTGCAGTGAACACTACTGCAGAGGTTAATCTGCCGTTTAGGAGGAGAGGAGCACCAATATTGTGTTACACTCACACACAGCGGTGAGCTGCACACGGACTGGAGCAGAAACCTTTCTCCCAGTGCTAAGCTACACTGTAACTCAAATATCAATGTTTTAATGTAAATCCATTTATATGCATGTAGTTACTAAATGCAAATATCTATTTTGAGCAATTTTAAGAAAAAAACACAGCTCATTTTTCAAATTAATTTAAATCAAATTGAGAGCTTCCAAAAGAAAATGTCAGTGTAACTCCAATCACCTGTGGAGCTTAACTGAACTATCATTTAATAACACTGTGTGCTTTAAAAACGAATTCCAATACAATAACTGATGAACCTCCCCTTGCCTGCACTCTACTGTGTGTACGCTTTCACCTTACCAAATAAAACGTGACTATTTATTGAGTCAATTCAAAAATACCATCAGGGTTATAAAAATAGTAGAGCATGCTGTCACTCTGACTGAATATAGAGCCTTTGAATCATATGCTTCATAACTGAGTGGAGGCTGAATCAGATACATGTATCCTGAACACATGCCCCAGGTGCAGTTGGATCTTCAACAGGAAGTAACACAGGATCATTTACAGACACATTCACTTACACCACAGTAACACCACAACAAGCACAGGGGATCTGTTGGCAAGCAAAAGGGTCACAACACATGTGGGGTTATTTTACAAAGTGTGTGTATGACAAGAGAAGGGAGGACCCCACGAGAAAAGGAAAGATTGCTGCTACAAGCCATGGTTTAAAGACAACACCAAACCAAGTCCATGCAGCACCAAGGGACATCAATCATCTGGGCAGAAATAACAGATGTAAACAATACCAAAAGACAGTCAATTGAGATTCCCCAGAGGTAAAATTAAAAATTAAATTAAATAAAACTTGCCATGTAGTTTGCTGTGGTCACACCCGGGTATGCAAGATCAAAACGGGTAACCAGTGCAGGCTGCAGGTAAGAAACGAGAGACAGCATCACTAAAACAGTATGCATGGAGAGAGACATTGGGATACACAATAATGAATAATGGTAACCCTGTCACATGATGAGAAGTAGGGAAGCACGTTCCAAGGGAGAACGTTCGGATAGGGCTGCCCTGCTGTGTTATTTACCTAGTGACTGACAGCACCATCTAATCCACAGGTTCTGCTCAAGTCTGTTTTCATGCAGCAAGATTCAAAAACTCTTCTCTTCATATGTATAATAATATACCTTTAAGACCATAAAGAAAATGGCACATGTAAAGTGTATTACACCTGAGGGACTGAAATAATAATAGTCTTTATTACGGTATTGACAGTATGTCCAACCCGTACCTTTCATTTATCCGGATGTTAACACATTTCTACTATAAATCACAGTCCTGGGACTCATTGTGCGCGAGCTTCTGTGAACTACAAAAGCAGGCAACTCATTAGAGGCTTCTCAATACTCAAATGTCCCCTCCTCGACTCCTCGGTCCTCCGGTCGCATCTCCTGTGGGCGGGACTAAGTCTCGAGGATAGGAGTCGAGGAGGGGACATTTAAGAATTGAGAAGCCTCTCCAGTGCACTCACTGAAACAACAGTTACACTTCATTTCCAACACTGCCCTCTGCTGGCAAAACATGACACAACAAAATCAATCTGCCTGCTTAACCGCTGTCTAATTGTGACATCACTTCCTTTTTGAGGGGTCAATAATAAAGTAGCTTGAACTATCCACCTGAGACCTCTTCAAACTGCCTGCATGTGTGTGTTTCTCCAACGGGCAGAGGTGAGATGTTAAAGAGTCTGGACTCCAGGTCAGCATTCACAACGAACCCAGTCCGTGCTGAGGTAACGTGTGCAGGGAGAGGAGAGGATGTGAAGGCAGTGTTTCATCACTTCTGTACCACACGTGTATACATAGGAAAGTACATGAATTAAAAGGAAAAGGACAAATCAAGTGTAAACAAATAGAAGGAAACATTTAATTAGTATAGGATCCACCTGAGCAGAATTCCCACATCATTATGCAGAGAGCAATGGCCTGCATTCCAACACTGAACTGTGCACTCACTCATTCCTGCTCTACGCACACAGGAAGTTGTCTGATGACTCTGATTCAGGGAGCTGAGGGCCATGTTCTGCAGGCCAGGTGCAGAAGCCCAGACTGGGACTGTTGGGGTTTAGGGGGCTCACCTTGAGAGGGGATATGTGGGAATGAGACACGTAGCCGTGCACATTCTCAATCTCAGACAGGTTCTTCTCCGACACGTGCACCAGCTCAGGAGCGCGCACCTCGTTGGTGAGCCGCGGAAATCCCTGGTCGAGAGGGGGCGAGTCGTCTTCCTGGTAGTGGTACTGCTGAGGGCGGAAGGAGAGGAAAGGGAGAACAAGAACACATTGAGAGAGGAGAGAGAGAGACAAGGACACAAAGACTGATTAGTTTCACTGATGACAGGGAAAAAGAGTCAATTAATGATCAGGATTAACTGTGCATTACACTGGTAAATTCATATATATGAATATTTTAAATGTTATTGGTTCACATTTTTCTGTTAAAAGTTTGCTTTGTCAACAACGGTGAATAAAAGATCACACACACATCGCTGTATAAAGAACAAGAACCTCTCTCACCCATGGAGCGTTCATCAAGGCAGGGTTCATGCAGGGTGGGGGTTGGCCGTTCTGGGGGGAACCCTGTACTGCAGGTGGCCTGTTCTGGAGAGAGCGACAGGACCATGTGTAACCACCAAGACTGAACACAACCGTTTCCAATAAATAAAGTGCATTAACAGTCAGACACTTCCAAGCTCCCGAGTATACAACCAGTACACTCATCCAGAAGCAACACACAAGCAGCAGCATTCACATGCACTGACACACACACTCCACTGTGTTCAGGTTGTTTGGTACGAACACAACACATGTCCGCACATGCAGGACAGACATGGATAGGGAGCAATCTGAAACACATGTAGACACAGGGGCAGTTACCCCAAAGCACGGTTACACACTCAGTAGATCTGTAATAAAAACTAAAAAGTGGCCATCCACTATTTCTCTACAGGAAGACAATCTGCCATATTGGCATCTCAACTTTTAACCAAATCAGATAATTGTGGCAGCAGCACTCTAACATAATGGTAGTATTGGATGTGAGAGACTCACAACTTAAAGCTCACCTATTATGCTATATTTGAATAATATATTATAGGGCCTTATCGATACCAAACATGTATCTGAAGGGTTTTGCTCAAAATACCAAACAGCTCACCCATTGTAGCCTGCCTCATACGTACCCCTCTATTTCAGCCCTGTTACTAAAGTGCTGATTCTGGGTCTGGCCCTTTAAATGTAACCGAGCTGCTGCTGGCCACGCCCCTTTCGAGCTGCTGCTGGCCATGCCCCTTTGGTGCGTCCACATGCAAGCAGTGAGCTCTGTGAAGAGAAGGCTGTGTACCAACAGAAACTCAGCTAAACGCTGCCGTGATTAAACAACATATGATGTTCCAAACCACATCAAGCATTATTTCTGAAACAGTATGGAGCTCAAACGCTTTCTCTCTCGCAGGTTTACCACAAGGTGAGTTCCTTTTTATTTCCTGCTTCCTTACACATGTTAGCTCTGAGTGTTAGCGATGCTTGCTAATGTAAACACAGACCATATTACTTCCATAGCACCTCACTAAGTGTTACTGACACAGCTAAGTTTCTGAAAGGGGAAGATAGGTTGGGGCGGAACGCTGCCAGGAGTTCAACGTAAAGCCATGCCACATGTTAGTAATGTCGTCATGACCGCAGCAAATCTGGATCAGCTTCGTTGTACCCCCGTTTTTAGAGATTTGAGTATGGAGGAAAAGAGAGAGTGTTCTGACACTTTGTGAGTTCCCTGACACACCGGGGACACACATTTATGTATAAAATACGTCAACAAGTGCATTTTATATGATAGGTTCACCTTTAATGTGCATAATGACAGTCAGACAAGACTCTCTTACAATGCTGCCGCAGCGTCGGCATTGAACTAAGCTGGTCACATTACTCTGCTGAGGAACAGCAGGACTGAGAGATCGAGGTGCAGTTTCATTATGACCGTGCCCCCACCTAACCTCCTCCGTGTCCACGAGGCCCCGTTACAATATTGACAATTCTCACCAATACACAAGTTTTAGCCTGTACCTTTTCCTGATTGCAACCTAAGACCTTTACCTGCAACATAAATAAAACATGATAAATTAACTGCAGATGTATACATAGCTACAGTACAACAACACACACACTCACATAGTGTGCACTCTCTTGTTGAGGAGGCCAGGAGCAGAGCTGCTATGCCTAGCATAGCAAAATCATTGGACGAGATAAAAATTGAAACTCAAAGCACTCAACCAGTGTGACTCATTTTGTAATCACTGGTAAAAAAACAGCAAATCTTAGTAGACCATATGTCAGGCATGAAAACGGGTCAGGGGTGAAAAAGGTGAGAAGGATATTATCCCTCTAGGGGGGTCCGGGGGCATGCTCCCCCGGAAGAACATTTTGAATATTCCATATTTTAAAGCATCAATCTGATGCATTTTGAGATGATTTTTTTGCCAACCTGGGGAGAGCTCGAGAAACTTAACTTCAGCCATGAGTCAAACATATTATGGCCTCCTTACTAAGTATTATCAGGGATGCAAACTCATCAGGTATGGAAAAGGTGACAAGGACCCGAGCCCCCCCGACCCCACGGAATATCAGCTTTAAAATGAGGAATAACA
The DNA here is from genome assembly GCF_902827115.2 of Pseudochaenichthys georgianus. Taxonomy (NCBI): domain Eukaryota; kingdom Metazoa; phylum Chordata; class Actinopteri; order Perciformes; family Channichthyidae; genus Pseudochaenichthys; species Pseudochaenichthys georgianus. The sequence continues at coordinate 39,772,647 of NC_047516.1, forward strand.
GAGGATTTTAGCAGTCAAAACAACTAAAGCAGCAGTGTTAATAATAACAGAAACGCTAAAGAGTCACATCTAATAGAAATATATAAAAGCATTTATTTTAATTGTGTAGCAGTCAGTTTATAATTTTGACAGCACTGTTGAGCATTTTGAAAATCTATTGTCATGCCTCTGTGCAAGGCTGAGTCTTTCTATCTTTATGGCATCTGGTGTAAAGTAACTAAATTCATAAACTCAAGTACTATACTTGGGTACAATTTTGAGATACTTGTACTTTATTTAAGTATTTCAATGTTTTGCTACTTTGTTCTTCTTCTCCTCTACAGTTCATAGGTAAATGGTGTACTTTTACTCCACTACATGTATTTAATACCTTTAGTTACTTCACAAATCTGGATGAATGATGTGAAATCTAATCAAGTGTTGAATCAGACTTTAGTTCCACCTGGAGTAAATCCACAAGCTACCCTGCAGTCTACAAAGTCATTCAAACTAGCTGCACCTTTACTAGCTTTGAGAACACTTTCATGATCAATCATTCATAAACTCAAGTACTATACTTGGGTACAATTTTGAGATACTTGTACTTTATTTAAGTATTTCAATGTTTTGCTACTTTGTTCTTCTTCTCCTCTACAGTTCATAGGTAAATGGTGTACTTTTACTCCACTACATGTATTTAATACCTTTAGTTACTTCACAGATCTGGATGAATGATGTGAAATCTAATCAAGTGTTGAATCAGACTTTAGTTCCACCTGGAGTAAATCCACAAGCTACCCTGCAGTCTACAAAGTCATTCAAACTAGCTGCACCTTTACTAGCTTTGAGAACACTTTCATGATCAATCATTATAAAATGATAGTTATAGTTTGTACTATAGTGGGACAATTATTGAACCAAGCTTTGGTAACAGTTTGAAATGGTTTCCAATCAATCACAACAGAGCCGACCAGCTGACCAATCAGAGCAGACACTCTACACTCGTCGATCAGAGCGAGCGGAGTGCATTTTCGCGAGCGGAGCACATTTTCTCATCCGCCTCACGGAGCGTGGAAAGTGAGGGGCAGGGCTGCCTCTCTTCCGTCGGCGTGGATAGGAGGTTTACCTGTGCACCTGTGCTGTTGTGGGGAGGTTTTTCCCGGGAAGTCGCGGAGAGACGGAGCGGCTGCACGTTGTTGTTTGGGTCCCCTTTTTCCACCTGCCCAGTTGTGCTGTGGCAGGGACCTGCTTCCACTTGTCTGTGCTGCTGTCCTGGCGAGATTTTACCCCGGGGGGCGTAACGGAGAGACCGGAGCGGCTTCGCGTTCGGGCTGCGGCCTGCTTTACACCTGCTGTAGCGGAGGCCTGTATCCACCTGCTCCACCTGTCGTGCTCTACGGTGCCGAGGACGTTTTACCACGGGGATATCGCTGAGAGACCGGAGCGCCTCTACGCCTCGAGCTGGTCCTGCTTCGCCTATCCTGCTGTAGGCCTACTGAGGAGGTTCTGCACCGGGGATATCGCGAGGAGAACGGAGCGCCTCCATATTTCGGGCCTGCTTGCACGCCTATCCGGATGCTCTGCTGGTCTGGGCAAATGGCCCATATCGGGATTCTGCTGTGCCTGTTAACTGTTTTGGACTATGAGAAGATCTCTAGTCATTCTGAGAAGACTACTGGATTCAGGTCTGTTCTGCCACCTGCAGTGGGCATCCCCTGCAAAGGTTCGGATGTGTTGCTCAAACAATTACCGGTTGCCTTGTCACAGTCAATCTGCTCGACAAAATATGTTTGTCTTTTTTATTTTCCTGCGATGATGGTTCTTCAGGACTGCTTCTTAAGCTCTAATCACACTCTCGCAGACTTTTCCGGTGTTTCTAAAGTAGATGACAATGTATGTGTGTCATTTAAGAGGAAAAGATGCCTGGTTTTTTGTTGTTATTACTGTCAGGAAATGTACAACCTAACCCTGGTCCGCCCAGTAGTAATAGTCAGATCGCTACTCCTGTTGATTTTAAAGCTAGGTCTGGGTTGGGTTTCATCCACTTGAATGTGCGCAGTCTGTTAGGTAAACTAGATTTTGTCCGTATCTGGGCGAGCTCGACTGACGCTGACGTCATTGTTTTATCTGAAACATGGCTAAATAAGTCTATTTTGGCCTCTGACATTGCCTTAAATGGTTTTAATGTGTATCGTACCGACCGGCCTAATAAAGGTGGTGGCGTTACAATTTATGTTAAGAATAAGTTCAGTGTAACCACATTAGTTTCCAAATCGATCAGTAAGCAATTTGAATTTTTAGCCTTAAATATAGAAGTGGCAAAGGGACAACAGGTCATGGTGGTGGGCTGCTACAGACCCCCCTCAGCTGTCAAAGACTCCTTGTCTTCACTAGCAAATCTTTTATCACAACTAGACTACAGGAAATAGTGCTACTTGGAGATTTTAACTGGGACTGGTTAACTGCAGTGTCAGAGGATTTTAAAAACCTTTGTATCTCTTTGAATGTTACTCAGATTGTTGACAGTCCTACTCGCCCTAACATTAAGTCCCCTAATAAATCCTCCCTACTTGATCTCATTTTAACTAATGTTCCCTATAAATATTCATCTGTGGGAGTATTTGCAAATGATCTGAGCGATCACTGTGTTGTAGCCACAATTAGGGACACTAAGGTCCAAAAGGTTAAACCTCGCATTATCATCAAGAGAGACATAAAACATTTTGTGGAGCAGGGTTTTGTGCATGATCTGTTTGATTTTGATTGGGGTAAAATCGATCTGTGTGCTGATGTTGAAACCGCATGGTCTTATTTATATCTTGGTGTTATGGAGATCATTGATAAACATGCACCCCTGCGTAAATTTAGAGTAAAGGGACGAGACAATCCTTGGTTTTCTGCTGAGCTGTCTAGTCTCCTTCATGAGAGAAACAAGGCCTGGGCAAAGGCTAGGAAATCAGGCTCAGAGATAGAATGGCTGCGTTTTAGGCAGCTAAGGAATAGCTTCACTTCAAATGTCAAAAGTGCAAAGTCGAAGTACTATTTGTCAGTTACCACAGAAAACCTAAATAATCCTAGGAAATCTTGGAAAGCAATAAAATCGATATCAACCGGTGAGATCCGTAATGAGCTACCTCCGTGCCTTACCACAGCATCTGGCTCTATATCGGACAGGGCTACAATGCTAAATTGCTTTAATGAGCATTTTGTGTCCTGTGGTTCTCTATTTGATTCTGTCACTAACTCTGCTTCTGTAAACACCACAGTCTGTGACTCTGAACAACGTGGTCTGGAAAACCCTTTCAGTTTTACCCCTTTTACTGTTGATGTTGTTCATGAAGCCTTATCTAAGCTAGATCCTAGGAAACCGGCTGGCCCGGACAACTTAGAACCTTTCTTTTTAAAGATAGCTGCAGACTTTATTGCTCCACCTCTTACTCTTTTTAACCTCTCCCTCAGCACAAATACAATTCCAAAAGTATGGAAGTCTGCTTATGTCTTGCCTTTACTGAAAGGAGGGGAGGCAACTATTTTAAATAACTATAGGCCAATCTCTAAATTGTCAGTTCTGGCTAAGGTTCTTGAACGCTTAGTGAGTGAACAGGTAAAGGAGTTTTTATGTATAAATGACATCCTGTCTAAACATCAGTCAGGCTTCAGAAAGAAACACAGCACCATCACTGCCACAATGAAAGTGGTAAATGACATTACTAGTATTTTAGATAATAAGCAGAGTTGTGCAGCTCTGTTTATTGACCTTTCCAAAGCGTTTGACACCGTTGATCATCGCATCTTAAAGCAGAGGCTAGCCAGTATAGGCATATCCAGCCTTGCAGTGGGGTGGTTTGTGAACTACCTCTCTGAAAGGTCCCAATGTGTTCATTTTGATGGACTGTCTTCTGAGTGGTTAAACATTTCTAATGGTGTACCACAAGGTTCTGTTTTAGGACCACTTTTATTCTCCATATATATTAACAGCGTAGGTGATAATGTGGATGAAGCTACTTTACATTTTTATGCGGATGATACTGTGATGTATTGTGCAGGTCCCTCCATTAAAGAGGCTGTTGTTAAATTACAGGCTGTTTTTAACACTATTCAGACTCAGTTCTCTGAATTAAAGCTTCTTTTAAATGTGGATAAAACCAAGGTAATGCTCTTTTCAAAAGCAAAAAAGACACCAGAGCCTGTTTTAGATATTGTAACTACGCAAGGAACACAACTTGAAGTTGTTGCCTGTTACAAATACCTTAGTATCTGGCTTGATGATTGTCTCTCTTTTAAACTTCATGTCAATAACCTGCTAAAAAAACTGAGGGTTAGGCTAGGGTTCTTTTTCAGGAACAAGTCCTGTTTCTCGCTTGAGGCCAGGAAAAGGCTAGTCACTGTGACCTTTTTACCTGTGCTGGACTATGGGGATCTGGTCTATATGAATGCACCTGCCCATTGCCTGGTCAAGTTAGATGCTGCGTATCACAGTGCACTGAGATTTGTGACAAACTGTAAAGCATTAACCCATCACTGTACCCTGTATGCAAGGGCTGGTTTGCTTTCACTAACTGTACGGAGGCTCAGTCACTGGTATATTTTTATATTAGGGCTGTCAAACGATTACAATTTTTAATCAGATTAATCACAGCTTAAAAATTAATTAATCATGATTAATCACCATTCGAACTATGTCCAAAATATGCCATTTATTTATGTATATTGTTGTGGGAATGGAAAGATAAATGAAAGAAGGTGGATATATCCATTTAACATACAGTATCTATGTTTATTATAACATTTTTCTGCGTGTCAAAATGAAAGACAGCCCACACACCTATCAATCATCAAACCGTGGGGTCTTAATTCATTACGTGTTGATTTCTATCAACAGGGGAGTACTTCAGGAAAGTCGACAGAGGGGGGGGCTAGTGGAGTACTTCGTGACCACAGAGTGTGAACGTTGTAATCAGCTGTTTTAGCGCAGTTCTCCAGTGAAGGGGGAAGTCTCCCTCCGCAGCCGGTTGGCGTAGTTTTGGCACAGTTCCGTTGTACAGACCGACGTTAACAGCAGCCCTGTCTGTGCACACGGAGACCGACTCTGTCGTCCGGTAATCTAACCGCCTTCTGGAAAAGCTTCACAAGTACGTCGGTACGCAAATGCGCTTTGTGACACAAGTGACGGTACGCATTTCAGAGTAAGCCATAACCTGCGTACCAGTTATGTGCACCCCTGTACCAGAGCCATATTATTACTATTATATGGCTCTGCCCTGTACGAGAGCAAAAGTTTTCTCCGTCGGGACTTCCTGCAACAACACCACGCCGTTATCAAAGATGTTCTATTGAGAAGACGATCACTACGTGACAAACGTTTTCAAAACCGTGGCTACTGAAATCAATCTGACTAACTGCTGTCTGTGCAATTTACTCCGCGCGAGTTGGCAGACTTTATTTTGCTTACTTTAACATCATTTTTCATGGTGGGGCTAAGCCATTTCTTGGTATGGGTGTAGCCTACCCCAGCCATACCCTGGCGCTGCCACTGGTGGCACGTATGGGGCGGGCCATTCTGCACATGCGTTAAATGCGTTAAATATTTTAACGCAATTAATTCAAAAAATGAATTACCGCCATTAACGCGATAATTTTGACAGCACTATTTTATATACAAAGCCATGCTTGGGAAACTTCCATCTTATATCTGTTCCCTGATCTCACGGAAAATTGTAAGTGGCTACTGCCTGAGATCGAATGCTGTGGTTTTATTAAATGTGCCAACTGCTATGACTGTCTTAGGGAAGACAGCTTTTAGATGCGCAGCTCCTCTGTCTTGGAATAGTCTGCAAATTAAATGGAAACTGAACAATCTGGTGCCACTAAATGTTTTTAAAGCTCGGTTGGATGCTAGTCAATCAGAAGCTATTGGTACCTGTTTATGTGGATAATTATGTACATGATGCTGGATGATGTCCTTTTGTTGTTCTGTTTATGCTTTTATGTTTCATGTGGAACTACTTGAACAGGTCTCCCTTGGAAAAAAGATCAATGATCTCAATGGGATTTTATCTGTATAAATAAAGGTTTGAAATGAAATGAAATGAAAAACATATCATATATATTATTCTGAAATGGACCAATCTGCACAACGACTACTTTTACTGTCGCTACTTTCACTATATTTTGATGAGAATACTTTTCTACTTTTACTTGAGGAACATTTTGAATGCAGTACTTTTACTAACAGAGTATTCCTATTCCTACACTCTGGTACTTCTACTTTTACTCAAGTACAAGACCTGAGTACTTCTACTTTTACTCAAGTACAAGATCTGAGTATTTCTGCTTTTAATCAAGTACAAGATCTGAGTACTTCTACTTTTACTCAAGTACAAGATCTGAGTACTTCTACTTTTACTCAAGTACAAGATCTGAGTATTTCTGCTTTTAATCAAGTACAAGATCTGAGTACTTCTACTTTTACTCTAGTACAATATCTGAGTGCTTCTACTTTTACTCAAGTACAAGATCTATAAAAAAAACTATTAGAAAACGAAGGCTAAAGCTAACGTTAGCAGATAGTGACAATGTATGCTAGCTAGCTAGCTCAACGATAATATTGCGACAGAAAAACTTTTCAGTGCACATCACGCTCTGCGCTCCGACAGGGAGCTCTGCTCTGAACACCTGAACGGCCCGTTCTAACAGCTGTTCACCAGCGGTCCAGTCTGTGCCACAGTGACTCCGGACCGCACAGTTAATGTTAACGAATGCACCCGTAGCTAATGTGGCTGCTGAAGCTAGACCATCATCACGGAGCAGCAGAGCCGACAGGCAGGAAGACTCGAGCACACAGCTCGCGCTGCATTATAATATATAAAAAACATACAGCTCGCGGCCGCAGATTACTCCGGATAATCTGGGTGTGTTGGGCGTGTCGCTGATTACTCCTCAGCAGGACGTCCCGCCTCTTCGTCTCAGGATCAGAGTGATTATTTGGACCACAGCATCGGGCAGATAAATAATCTGATTCATGGTGTGGCCGCCACAGCTGGCCGTGTAATGTCCCTGGCCACAGTGGGATTACGCCACGTCTGGTTGGGACCAGGGTAGGATTTTCACCGGCGGCCCCTCGGTCTGGCCTTGAAGCCCCAAACATAATTGTACGTCCTACGGCCACCATGGCCTGTGTGCCCCTGATACTGTTACGGCCCCTACACACGGCGGCGTGCGTCGCCGCTTCAACGCTTCTGCCCATTCACTTTGAATGGGGTGACGTCACGATTCGCCGAACTGCATTGTGGGAGCAAAGCGTAGCTTCTCTCGCGGTGCTCGCTGCAAAAGTAGAGCAATGTTCTACTTTTGCAGAGACAGTGGGGGAAACTGGTAGGTTTTTGCTTGTACTTCGTTTGAATGGACAGCTAGCAAGCATAGACAGTATATTTAGCGAGCATGGATGTAGCATGAATGGTTTGCTTTGTATGTCCGGGGCGGGACATTCATGTGATTGGTTGTTGGTCGTGTTGCTCGCGTTGACTCCCCAAGCTCAAGACACGCCCACCGCCAAGCGGCAACGCACGCCGCCGTGTGTAGGGGACAGGTCTCAGTTGGTTTGGTGTCCTCTGGTTACTTTTAATACTTTAAAACTTTTGGCCCGTAATTTATTTTCCTCATTGTAGCGACCAGAGAGGGGGGGGGGGGGGGGGGGGGGGATATATCCAGTCTCTGATAGTGTTACGTTATTATGAGAGTGCTCTGTTTGATTCTGAAATTGTATATATTTATATCAATATATACATATATATATATATGTGTGTGTGTGTGTGTGTGTCCGCATCTGTGGCCTGTTATTGTCTCATTATAGCGCACTGTGAATGAATCAAAGTAAATATATAAGTGGTCATGAACACATCTGTCCATCAGACAGAGGGCTGCTGTGCCTCCTGTCATCATTAATGGACGTCTCTTTAAAATGACCGCTCAGAGGAGAGGAGTTCTCATTTCTCTAACCGCCTGCTGCTTCCCCTCCTCTTTCCTCGGTTCCCCTCCTCGGCTCCTCGGCTCGCATCTTCTGTGGGCGGGACTAAGTCTCGAGGATAGGAGTCGAGGAGGGGAGCTAGAGAAATGAGAAAGGGTGTCAAAATAACAAAAAATAAATAAATAAAAAATAACAAGTTGTATTGCGGTGTTTATTTTAGTGTTGTTTTATGCTTATCCACATTTTGATTTCAGAGCACAGGAGAATGCTGGGCACAACATAAAGCTCAACAGTGAAGCTGGCAATGCTGAACAAAACCATCACTAGATCCTGTTACATCAGCATAATATAAAAGTACATAACGATTGATGTGTACATTAGTATAATTACTAGGGGTGTAACGGTTCACAGAAGTCACGGTTCGGTTCGTACCTCAGTTTGGAGGTCACGGTTCGGTACAACAACAAAAAAGCAAAAAAAAGTCCCAAATGCATAATTCCAGGTTTGTTGTTATTTATGTTTGAACAGTAGTGCAAGTTTCAGTTTAAAAATAAAGAACTCTGACATTTTGAATAATTAACTGTATTAAACAGTTAAAAACAAACCACAAACAGTACAACACACTCAGATGGCCATATTATCTATAATGGCTGATGTCAAACAAAAAGGTTTCATCAAGCTGTAAAACTAAAAAGGATGTCTTGAAAATATTACATCATAAATAATAAGAAAGTGTTTCAAGAGCGCAAAGTCGTTGAAAAACATATGCCAAAAGCTTCCGTTATTTATTTTTGGTCTCTCGGCTCTCATGTCTCTTGGCTTCTTAAAAACAGCGGGGATCAGCTGTTGAACAGCTTTTGTCTTTTGCCGGGCTCCGGTGAGTGGCACATCTGGGTGATGCCTTCTGATATGATTTAGCATGTTTGGCGTGTGTTACCATTAGCATACCGCACCGCTGTCTAACAACGCCGACACACCGTCCTCGTCCGATCCACCCCTCGCACACCTCATCGTTATTGTAGTCCACAGGGAACCCGAAATGTTCCCACACAGCTGATTTAAAAGAAGCAGGTGGGTTCTAACTCCTGTGTGTTATCTGAACTCACCATACTAACTTTTCTTCTTCTTGTATTTTGTTCGTTTTGTTGTTGTATTTCTTCTTGTTCTTCATTTGTTGTTTAAGGGCGGCTGGCAAACAGCTTTTAGGCGCAATACCGCCCCCTGGATTATAAATAGTGTAGTGGATACTGCCCTGAATTACTTTTTTCCCACTCGTAAGAAAAAGGCGTATTCGCCGTGTGACTGCATGTGCCGAACCGTGACGTCCGAACCGTGACGTCCGAACCGTGACGGTACGGGATGAATACGGATACCGTTACACCCCTAATAATTACTAATGGCTCGGACGTTACACTAGCTAGCCGCTAGCTGCTAACTACCGTGGCCGCCTCGTTATTCGTTAATATCAAATCCATCATAACAATCCAGAACGCGCCGTGCTGTTACGTGTACGCAAATTCACGTGCTTGATGTGAACGAGCCTTTTGGGGGGCGTGGTTAAAGTTGCGCATGCTCTATGAGCGCACATACGGGTACTTCTCAGGCATGCTGGGTAATCTGTGACGTTTCGCTCTCTCAAAAGTTGGGCCATTTTGTCATCCATGCGCCATTGAGCAACTCTCATAGGAATGAATGAGGCCCCGCCTCCCACGCTGTATCCAGTTCTTATTATACATCCATGGTTGGGACTCACGGCTCTCTCCAGGAAGGATCGTGATGATCTCCTTGGGGCCCCCGTATTCACGGAAGGGCTCTTTGGATCGATCTCAACGGTCACACAGCATTTCAGACGCTTGGAGGAAGAAAAGTCGCAGCTTAGCCGTATGTTGCCTCTGGCGCTTCCTCAAAGGGGAGAGCACGGCGCTATGGTGAGAAGGAGGGAAACGCGCCGGTTCAGAGCACCATGGCTCCCGCTGCTCCCTCTAGCCCCTCGGCTGGTCCTGCGGAACCGGCTCAATGCCGGCAACCGCGGGACCAGGCTGCACGATCCTGACAGGCCTCTGCTCCGGCTCCGCCTCGTCAGAGAGCTTCGGGGTGGGCCGTCCTCCCGGAAATGACGGGCTGTGGGAGGAAGCGTCCCGGCGGCGAGATCTGTGTGCCTCACCACCCAAGAGTTCTTCCGCCTGCTCCCCACTGTAAAGTCATGAAAAGTGATGTGTGTGTGACGAATGCATTGAATAAAAACAATTGCATTTATCCCAGAGTAAGGGTAATCTCTCTCCACTATTCCACATTTCCCCATAATGTCTCGTTGAATTCGGCAAGATCCGTTTCATACGATATTAACTGGGCACCCATTATGAGACACGGTTCCCCACACGCCGCTCCCATTGTAACTCCAATAAAGGAGGCAGCCGGTGGGCGCGCATGTGAGTGTGATAAACCGCAGGATGTGCTGTCAAAGCACTATGCGGGTGCAGGGACATTGTGGCCAGCGTGGTGTTGTTAGAAAACACACCTCGTCTAGTGTGATAGCTCCGATTAATTCATTCACCGTCAGTGTGATCACTGCATTATGACGGAGCGCGCGGCCCCGCAAGAGCTGGCCGCGGTGTGTTCAAGGACCTCAGTAGAAAAATCGGCCCTTTCTGCAGTGTCCCTCCTCCATTCAGGGGCATAAGGGAGGCACATCTATCATCCCAGGAGGAGATAGGTTTCCTTTCAACAGAGATTCAGGCCCTGTTGCAAAAACAGGCTGTGTCTGTTGTGCACTCTCAGGACAGAGAAAAGGGGCTTTACTCCCTGTACTTCCTGGTTTCCAAGAAGACAGGAGAATTCAGACCCATTCTGGATCTTCGCATCCTGAATCAGCACATTGTCTGCAAAAAGTTCCATATGTTAACCACAAAACATTGACTGGAACTGGTGCAGCCGGGCGATTGGTTCGCAAACCATCGACCTGAGGGACGCTTACGTTCATGTCGAAATTGCTCCAAAGCACAGAAAGTATTTGCGTTTTGCCTTCCAGGGGATAGCCTACGAGTACAACAGACTACCTTTCGGCTACTCCCTGTCCCCAGCGCTTCAGCCGCTTTGCGACCATGGCATGAGGGTTTTATTTTATCTCAACGACCTCATTGTCATAGCCAGGTCCATGGAATGGGCAGATGTTCCACACAGCCCAATTGATCTTACACCTAACCAAGTTGGGGGGTTGCGGACAATTGGAAGAAGAGCAGTCCCATACCTCACCAGCAGGTGGGTTATCTAGGGATTTTGCTGAAAGCAGCCCCCATCAAGAGTGAGGGGTACTCTGTACATGCCACTCTGTCAGAGGACAGACAGACGTGGTGCGAGGAAGGGAGTCTAGAGCCTCTGTCCGGTACATTGGGCTCTATTCTATCCTGGCTATAGCTACTGGTGGACAAGGGGCTTGCTCATGCCACAGTCAAGGTGTATGCTGCAGCCATCTCGTCCTGTCATGCGGGATTTGGCGGCAGACCAGTCTTTAGCCAAGCGCTTATGTAGCGTTTTTTGCAGGGGATCAGGAGACAGTGCCCAGTGGTGCATGTCTCCACCCTGCAATGGGGACTGCCATTGGTGCTCGAGGCTTTGGTCACATAACCATTTGAGCCTCTGGAGCTCTCCTCCCTGTAGGCAAAGCTGTTTCCCTTTTGCTTCTCTCTCTCTCAATGATAGCGAGAGAGAGAGAAGCAAAAGGGAAACAGCTTTGCTGCTTGCTTTGACCTCTGCCAAGAGAGTATGCAAACTGACCACTCTATCGGTGCACCCAAGTTGCCTTCTGGTTCGTGGTGACCGTAACAGGGTGACACTCAGACCAAACCACTCTTTTCCCAAGAACCTAAGGAGTTCTTCCAGGTCGAGGGTTATACAGCAAGACGGCTTTAGCCGTCCACCTATGCACGGCGGCGTCTTGGTCGATGCCAGGCCCGTTCATAAGGTAAGTATCTCTTAGACATGTCTGGCTCCTTTTACCACAAGGGGCTCCTTTTTTTTTGCTTGCTGGGGCAGCACAGGACTGGTGAAAGGAGGAGGGCTGTGGGTCAGTAAACTGTATCTGACCCTCTTGGATCTAATGCACTTACCTTGTCCCATGCTCCTTAGGGACCAGGGAAACGTGGTGTGCAGTAAATTCCATACAGGGCTGGAAGACTCTCCCCGCCTGCCCATATGCGGGGAGAGCCTTCCCCACTAGGGTCCGTGCACACACTACACGAGGTAAGCGTGTGAGTGTGGAGGACATAGTACACTTACGTTTTCTCCATGCTCCTTAGGGACCTGGGAAACGTGGTGTGCAGTGTGTAGTCACTTGCGCTGGCACCTGCAGGGTGGAGCTATGGGCTTATTCAGACCAATTAGGCTCTACCCAGCCATGTAAGCTGCGGCCCCGACTTATCTACGATCTCAACCGGGTGATAGGAAGTTGGGGTGCGATGGCTGTTAGCCAAAGGCCGGTCAGGGGCAGTGTGGTGGGTCGATGTTGTGGGACGACGGGGTGTTTATCCATCGGGGCTCCACCCACTGTACCCATAGAGTCCAGTAGAGGGCGGAGCCTGTGTGAGAACGGTGGGTTACGTATTGTAACCCTAGTTGTATAAGCACAGGCCCTCTACCTAGGGGCCCTGTCTTTCCTATGAGAGGGTGTAGGATGACAGTCGGGAGGCATAGCCGCCTTATATACTGTGAGCTGCGTGCGTATTCAAGTAGGCTCGCCCTGATTGGCCGGCTACGTTTATACAACTTCAGTGTGTGAACGCTCGCGTATCATTGATGAGAGTAGTACCCATAAAGTCCAGTAGAGGGCTCCGCCTGTGCTTATAGGCCTAGGGTTACATTACGTAACCCACCGATTCCAACTAAGCTGTTAAAGGAAGTGTTTCCATTACTTAACACTTCTTTATAACAAATATTATGAATATGTCTTTATTATCAGGCTATGTTCCGCAATCATTCAAAGTAGCAGTGATAACACCGCTTCTTAAAAAGCACAACCTCGATCCAGAGGTTTTAGCCAACTATAGACCTATTTCTAATCTTCCGTTCCTCTCAAAAATTCTTGAGAAAGCGGTCGCAAAACAGTTGTGTGATTACTTAAAAAACAATGATTTATCTGAAGATTTTCAGTCTGGCTTTAGAACACATCATAGCACAGAGACAGCTCTGGTTAAAGTCACAAATGACATTCTAATAGCCTCAGACAAGAGACTTGTCTCTATTCTTGTCTTGCTCGATCTCAATGCTGCATTTGATACTATCGACTAGGGATCGACCGATATGGCTTTTTCAAGGCCGATACCGATACCGATTATTAGTAATCAAGGAGACCGATAACCGATATTTGAAACCGATATACATTTGCAGTAAAATCAGAAAATCTTGGTGTCAAAATGTAGAATAACACAAACTCCAACACAACTCAACACAACTTATTTGAAATGCATTTAAGCATAGCCTATATCATGTTTAATGAACTTTTAAACATCTTACAACTGGTTTCCTCTCTGTGCCCTTTTCTTTAATGCAGCCATCTGCTATGAGTTAGAGAGAGACAAGAAGTGGGGCTGCAGGCTGACATGCTTAACTAACAATAATGCTTAATTTATTATATCAAACCAATGCCTGTCTATCTAGCATAAAATCCCAATAAGCTGCTAGCAACTGCAAAACACTAGTGCTAGCTAATGTTTTGAAAACTATTAAAAGTGAGGCTATTACAGTAGACCTAACGTTAGTCTAGTATCCTCACTTCTAAACATTTGCTAAATACATTAGCTAATGAGCTTCACATATCAACCTGAAAAACTGCGAGGCTCCACTCGCACCCCCCCCCCCCCTCCGCACCACAGTTCCGCTGTGAGACGCTGCACGCTGACTGACTTCCCCCGTCCCTGTGTAACTGGGAAGCTGATAGAATTGGATCAATAGATCGTGCCGTTTTTGCAACTTCAGCATAGGGGATTGGGATGTTTATTGAACTTCGGCTTTCAACTGATTTACCTTCGAAACACATGTATGGCTCTGCCGCTCAGCGCTGCTGCTTGTCTGTCTGTGTCTGCGTTCTTCGCACCTGCCTGTAATCTGAGAAGGTCCCGCCTCTATGGCTGGCTACCGCCCGGAAAATCTTCAGTGTTGATTGACACTTCAGTAATAGCCTATCAGATAGCGCTGTGGGCGGGACATTGCTCGTGTACAGAGAGTGGTGACTGCAGACAGAGAAACGGCTGCATCAGAGCCAAAGTGTTATCGGCAATTTTATAAAAAAAAAGGCCGATACCGATAATCGGTCAAATGATGAATATCGGCCCCGATAATCGGTCGACCCCTACTATCGACCATGACATCCTATTGCAAAGTCTAGAGCAGCGGTTTTCAAAGTGTGAGGCGGGAGGTGCAGTGCGAGAAAAATAACAACGAGAAAAAGACGTGTAAAGTGACATTTGCACACTTTTGGCTGTCTGTGGAGACCGAGTTCCCCCACCTCGCCAAAAAGACTGTAAAAGTGTTCATTCCCTTCACCTCCACCTACCTGTGTGAGTGTGGGTTTTCCGCATTGACTTTGATCAAAAGCAAGTACCGGTCAAAGCTGCAGCCAGAGTATGATCTGCGTTTATTCCTGTGTGCACATGACTCATGTTCCCACTAAAGTAGGGTGAGTGAAATAAGGAGGCAAAGTTGATGTTCAGTGTGTTGCCGGGAGAATATAAGGATGTATCCACGATGTTGAAAATGATAAAAATGTTTTACAAATATGTGTTGAGAACACGGCGAAAATATACGGGTCGTGCTGCAGCTAGATTTGCCTGTCCTCTGTAAGAAGGTGTCTGCGACTGACGTGCGAGGAAGAACGGCTGTCCACAGGCTGTTCCAACTTTAACAACTTTATTAGCTTCCAGGGCAGTGAATTGGACATGCAATTGTAATTGGGTGTGTGGTATGTGGTATGTTCCACGACACACAAACTGAACAACACTGAATTGTCCGATCGCTGCCAGTGTCCTTGCGATCTTGTTATAAAAACAAGTGCACGTTACTGATACAATATGGTTGAGACGATTCTGCCTTATTCTAGAGGGGTGCAAGGAATAGTCCAAGTGGTGGGGGAGTTGTACACAATATGTTTAAAACGTAAAGATAAAAAGGTTTAAAAAAGTTATTGTTTAATGTTTCAAGGAGGTGACGCTACTCAGCCAATCAAATCGGTGCAGTCAGTACGATAGATTCAAACACACACACAGAGACGAGACAAGAGGAGAGAAACAGTCGGAGTAATTTCAAATGGCGGAAGGTAGACAGCGAAAACAGAGCCTTTAATGACATTTTCTCGTACTGGACCTCTTTGAAATGCAATTGAATACCCCTGCATTATAGCAATAATAATTGGGAGGGGGGGGCGCGGCTGTTCTTATGTTCTCTGAGGGGAGGCTCACCTTCCCACACTTTGAAAACCACTGATCTAGAGCACTTAGTTGGTATAAAGGGAACTGCTTTAAGCCGGTTTAGGTCCTATCTATCTGAACGCTCTCAGTTTGTGTGTGTTAACGATGAATCTTCCATGCAAACCAAAGTTAGCCATGGAGTGCCACAGGGCTCAGTGCTTGGACCTATTTTCACATTATATATGCTTCCGTTAGGCAATATTATAAGGAATCACTCTGTACATTTTCATTGTTATGCGGATGATACTCAACTATAGTTATCCATCAAGCCTGATGAAAAAAATTCAAGACTGCCTCAAGGACTTAAAAACGTGGATGACCTTACATTTTTTAATGTTAAACACGACCAAAACTGAAGTTATTGTACTTGGCCCGAAGAATCTACGAAACAAATTATCTAAAGATATACTAACTATGGATGGCATTAATTTGGCCTCCAGTGAGACTGTAAGGAATCTTGGTGTCATATTTGATCAGGATTTATCCTTTAACGCCCACATAAAATCAATTTCAAGGACCGCCTACTTCCATCTACGTAACATTGCAAAAATCACGCATATCTTGCCTCAAAACGATGCAGAGAAACTAGTCCATGCATTTGTTACTTCAAGGCTGGATTATTGTAACTCCTT
The DNA here is from genome assembly GCF_902827115.2 of Pseudochaenichthys georgianus. Lineage (NCBI taxonomy): Eukaryota > Metazoa > Chordata > Actinopteri > Perciformes > Channichthyidae > Pseudochaenichthys > Pseudochaenichthys georgianus. The sequence goes on from NC_047516.1 coordinate 39,788,681, forward strand.
ATTATCAGGGAGTACCAAGAAGTCAGTCAAGTGGCTTCAGCTGATTCAAAATGCTGCAGCTCGTGTCCTAACCAGAGTTAGGAAAAGGGACAACATTACTCCTGTTCTGGCTGCCTTACACTGGCTCCCTATAGAACACAGGATAGCATTTAAAATTCTTCTTCTCGCCTACAAAGCCCTTAATGGGCAGGCGCCATCTTACCTTAAAGAACTCATTATACCCTATTGGCCTACTAGGGCATTGCGTTCCAAGAATGCAGGGTTGTTGGTTGTTCCTAGAGTCTCTAAAAGTACAATGGGAGCCAGAGCCTTTTCTTATCAAGATCCACATTTGTGGAATCAGCTTCCAGTTTGTGTTCGGGTGGCAGACACCCTATCCGTTTTTAAGAGTGCGCTTAAGACCTTCCTTTTTGATAAAGATTATAGTTAGGGCTGACTAGATTCAGCCCCTAGTTTTGCTGATAGAGGCTTAGTTTGTCGGGGGACATCTTACTTCTTCCTTCTCTCTGTCTATACCTGTGTACTCTCATGTTCCGATTAACCCAGCTTCCCCAAATTTCTTTTTCGTGTCTATCTACGCCGGGATCCGGAGTCTTGGCTGATCCTTTTGATGTGGTCCTGAGTCCTGGATTTCGAGTCATGGCTGAACCTGTCACTGTGGTCCTGCCTGACTCTCATCATACTACTTCTCTGATGGCTCCCACAGGATATTGTTGACATCCTCCTGGATTCATCCTCTTACACATGCATTTCCAAACATTTGGACTACCTATGTTGTAAATGTATTATCTTTTCAATTTACACACGGCATCTATTGCACGTCTGTCCGTCCTGGGAGAGGGATCCCTCCTCTGTTGCTCTCCCTGAGGTTTCTTTAATTGTTCCCCTTTACACTGTGGGGTTTCTTTGGAAGTTTGTCCTTGTTCCTTGAGGGTCTGAGGACAGAGGGTCTAAGGACAGAGAGTGTCGTGCTGTTATATTGATATTCTGTACACACTGTGAAGTCCACTGAGACAAATGTAACATTTGTGATATTGAGCTATATAAATAAACATTGATTGATTGAAAAACCAAGAGCTCATCACACAGTAACACTGCATCATACTGCCTCCCCCAGGACGCTTTTGCAGTTTTTACAACAGTAAAACTAAGTCATGGCACATGATGAGTTGTGAATGTAGTAGAGCACAGCTTCAAGAACAAAACCAAACTTTAACGATGAGTGACTAATGCTACAGGGAGAGAGACCAAGGGAGGAGATCAATCACTAGAGGAAGGCTTCGTGAATGTGCTTGTAAAACGAAGAAGAACCAGGGAGAACACAGTAATGACATCAGAGAAATGCAAATGGCTCCTAAAGAATCCCCTATGACAAGGAGATATATATATTTATTAGGGCTGTCAAGTTAACGCGTTAATAACGCGCTAACGCAAAAAATAATTAACGCCACTAATTATTTTAACGCGATTAACGCATGTGTATTGTTTGTCCTCGGCCGCCCCGTAGTTTCAGAGTGCATCGAGTTTAAAATACCATCTACAAGCTGATGCTGACAGCCCCGCTCCTGCCGCCCGCTTGTGGCCGACCACACTTCCACGCTCACCGGCAGGCACCGACTGGCCATCTGGAGGACCGGGAGGGTGTGTGTGTGTGATGCCCGAGCGAGCGGGAGAGAGACATAACGGATATAAGGAGCTGTTTAAATGAAAACAGAGGAGCGACATTTCGCCACAACTGCGCCGAGCACTTGACGTTATGCAGGAAGCAGACAGTGGGACATTGGAGGAGAAGTCAGCACACTCAGCACGGATAGTGCAACATGATTGCAGCCTCCAGGCAGCTCCCGTTCGAGCATATGCCTTGAGTTGCACATAGCTCCAACACTCACTCACTCACTCACTCACTCGCTCGCTCGCTCGCTCGCTCGCTCGCTCGCACGCACGCACGCACGCACGCACGCACGCACGCACGCACACACACACACACACACACACACACACACACACACACACACACACACACACACACACACCATTGGTATTGTATTATTGTATGAGAGAGGTTCCAGGTTGAATTGAGGCGAATATTTGTAATGTTCAGAGGTTGTTGTGTTTAATATTCATGAGAATATTTGTCATTGTTCAAATGATAATAAACATTAGCATAAAGCATATTTGTTCACTCATATGTTGATAAGAGTATTAAAAACTTCCTCTAAGGTACATTTAGAACAGATAAAAAATGTGCGATTAATTTGCGATTAATAAACATGGTGACATTTTAAACATGTTAAACTAACTATTTTAATCGACTGACAGCCCAATATATATATATATATATATTAGTGCTGTCAAAATTATCGCGTTAACAGCGGTAATTAATTTTATGAATTAATTGCGTTAAAATATCTAACGCATTTAACGCATGTGCAGAATGGCCCGCCCCATACGTGCCACCAGTGGCAGCGCCAGGGTATGGCTGGGGTAGGCTACACCCATACCAAGAAATGGCTTAGCCCCACCATGAAAAATGATGTTAAAGTAAGCAAAATAAAGTCTGCCAACTCGCGCGGAGTAAATTGCACAGACAGCAGTTAGTCAGATTGATTGCAGCCACGGTTTTGAAAACTTTTGTCACGTAGTGATCGTCTTCTCAATAGAACATCTTTGATAACGGCGTGGTGTTGTTGCAGGAAGTCCCGACGGAGAATACTTGTGCTGTAGTACAGGGCAGAGCCATATAATAGTAATAATATGGCTCTGGTACAGGGGTGCACATAACTGGTACGCAGGTTATGTACTCTGAAATGCGTACCGTCACTTGTGTCACAAAGCGCATTTGCGTACCGACGTACTTGTGAAGCTTTTCCAGAAGGCGGTTAGATCACCGGACGACAGAGTCGGTCTCCGTGTGCACAGACAGGGCTGCTGTTAACGATGGTCTGTACAACGGACTTGTGCCAAAACTACGCCAACCGGCTGAGGAGGGAGACTCCCCCCTTCACTGGACAACTGAGCTAAAACAGCTGATCACAACGTTCACACTCTGTGGTCACGAAGTACTCCACTAGGCCCCAATAATGCATGTTTTCTGCCATCTTTGATTTGAGATAAAATGATTTTGTGCTATAAGTTCTTAATGAAATTGGTACTGTTGGATTCAGTACTACTTGGACTACTACCAAAAGTACAATCAAGTACTTTTACTGTGTACTTTTTGAGTAATCCTTTGTCAAACTCCCCTCCAGAGTACAATAATGCATGTTTTCTGCCATCTTTGATTTGAGATCAAATGATTATGTGCTATAAGTTCTTAATGAAATTGGTACTGTTGGATTCAGTACTACTTGGACTACTACAAAAAGTACAATCAAGTACTTTTACTGTGTACTTTTTGAGTAATCCTTTGTCAAACTCCCCTCCAGAGTACAATAATGCATGTTTTCTGCCATCTTTGATGAGAGATAAAATGATTTCGTGCAATAAGTTCTTAACGAAATTGGTACTGTTGGATTCAGTACTACTTGGACTACTACCAAAAGTACAATCAAGTACTTTTACTGTGTACTTTTTGAGTAATCCTTTGTCAAACTCCCCTCCAGAGTACAATAATGCATGTTTTCTGCCATCTTTGATTTGAGATAAAATGATTTTGTGCTATAAGTTCTTAATGAAATTGGTACTGTTGGATTCAGTACTACTTGGACTACTACCAAAAGTACAATCAAGTACTTTTACTGTGTACTTTTTGAGTAATCCCCTGTCAAACTCCCCTCCAGAGTCAACCCTGTCTCCTAAAAATTACGTTCCCACAGAACTAAACTGCATTCTCAATTACGTTTAGCTAGAAACGTATTTACTCCCACGTTACGTTTGTTATGAACGTATCTCAAATACGTTTATTTTCTACATATCTTCTAGAAACATGTTTTCTCCCAGGTTACGTTCCTTATGAAAGTATCTGAAATACGTTTATTTTCTACATATCTTTGCCATTTATTGTCTTGCTTATAATGATGATAATTAGTTATTTATAAATATCATTTTAGAGCACACCTTTGAAATCGACAATCGGGCTCGATATATGGTTAAATTAAAATCAGTAGGCGAGGCTGTAATTTCGCCAGCTGTTACTCTCATGTGCGAGGCAGAACATAAGTTTTAACATGCCAAAAAGCTGCTGTGTCGTTTATTGCACCTCAAACATTAAAACAAATCCAGAGTTACGTGTTTCTGTACTTCCTCTAAGAAGAAAGGACAGTATCAGAAGAGCTCTGTGACTTCAGGCTTGATCGCCGTTCAAATGACAGCGTTGGTTTCCCCAAAAGTGGGCGGGGCTGTAAAGTGAAGTAGATTTACTCTCATCTATTATTCAAAACCATTCTATTTATTCTAACGTATTACATGCCAGTGTTTTATCTTTTATTTATTTGTTTTTATTTTAAATCGTATAATGTCGGACTTTTTTTTCCGTCTGTGAGGAAAAGAAATGGGGCTCAGAGCCTCAAAATACTGAAATCTGTATTTTTTTAAATATTTTCCTTCTAATTTATTATTCTTTTCTAAATAACACACTGTTATTTACTCAACAATAACACACAATTATCCTTGTTTTTATTTATTCATTTAATTCTATAATCTTGGGCTTTTTAGCTGTAAATAAAGTCACCGGAAACAGACGGGACATTTTGAGCGATACACACCACAAACCCACTAAACTGATTACCCAAGATCCTCAGCTTGAAGCTTGTTGATTGGATGTTTTAGCCGCAATGCACGCTGGGATATGGTGTTGATATGATATGGAGATATGATATCCGACAACGAAAAATAAAATAATACCTAATTCAGAGTGTGCTTGCTTTTCTCTTTGGAAGTCATCACATAACGGCATTGTAATACACGGTTCGGCTGCATTAAATATTACACATCTGCCGTAATTCTTTATTTATAGAGAGAGACAAACAGGAGAACTGCTGCCAAAACTGAATACTTGACGTGGATCATAAATATATCAACAATTAAACAACATCTTCAATTTCTTTTCACAAAATACGTCTCCTTGCAGTATCAATAGTAATTCGGCTGACTTTTATATTTGATCCAATTGGTATATTGGTTATATTTACACCATAACGGTGCACAGCTGAAAGAAAAGGACTTGTAGTTTTTAAAGATATTACTGATTTTCTTTGAATATAAGAATCTAAATACTGAGTTGAGAGAATAGTCAGGGGATTTGGGTGATGGGAGACACATCTATGGAATCACAATTTCAATAGCTTACTATTAAATGACGGATAGCCTATGCCTTTCTGTCTGTAGTCCCAAACGATAGCTGGGGATTATGGGTAGTGTAGTGTCTTGGGCCATCCTAAATCTCGAAATGTCCCGTCTGTTTCTGGTGACTTTATTTACGGCTAAAAAGCATGCTAAAATGCCCAAGATTATAGAATTAAACGAATAAATAAAAACAAGGATAATTGTGTGCTATTGTTGAGTAAATAACAGTGTGTTATTTAGAAAAGAATAACAAATTAGAAGGAAGAGATTTTAAAAAATACAGATTTCAGTATTTTGAATCTCTAAACCCCATTTCTTTTCCTCAAAGACGACAAAAAAAGTCCGACATGATACTTTATTTAAAATAAAAACAAATAAATAAAAAGATAAAACACTGGCATGTAATACGTTAGAATAAATAGAATGGTTTTGAATAATAGATGACAGTAAAATCTACTTCACTTTACAGCCCCGCCCACTTTTGGGGAAACCAACGCTGTCATTTGAACGGCGATCAAGTCTGAAGCCACAGAGCTCTTCTGTTACTGTCCTTTCTTCTTAGAGGAAGTACAGAAACACGTAACTCTGGATTTGTTTTAATGTTTGAGGTGCAATGAACGACACAGCAGCTTTTTGGCATGTTAAAACTATTATGTTCTGCCTCGCACATGAGAGTAACAGCTGGCGAAATTACAGCCTCGCCTACTGATTTTAATTTAACCATATATCGAGCCCGATTGTCGATTTCAAAGGTGTGCTCTAAAATGATATTTATAAATGACTATTATCATTATTATAAGCAAGACAATAAATGGCAAAGATATGTAGAAAATAAACGTATTTCAGATACGTTCATAAGGAACGTAACCTGGGAGAAAACATGTTTCTAGAAGATATGTAGAAAATAAACGTATTTGAGATACGTTCATAACAAACGTAACGTGGGAGTAAATACGTTTCTAGCTAAACGTAATTGAGAATGCAGTTTAGTTCTGTGGGAACGTAATTTTTAGGAGACAGGGTTGGACAAAGGATTACTCAAAAAGTACACAGTAAAAGTACTTGATTGTACTTTTGGTAGTAGTCCAAGTAGTACTGAATCCAACAGTACCAATTTCATTAAGAACTTATTGCACGAAATAATTTTATCTCTCACCAAAATGGCAGAAAACATGCATTATTGTACTCTGGAGGGGAGTTTGACAAAGGATTACTCAAAAAGTACACAGTAAAAGTACTTGATTGTATTTTTGGTAGTAGTCTAACATGTACTGAGTCCAACAGTACCATTTTTATTAAGAACTTATGGCTAAAAATCATTTTATCCCTCATCAAATATCATTGATTGATTGATCAAATATAGCATAAACACTTCTCGGCGGTTACCGTAAATACGCTATTAATCGTGCACTCAAAAATGAAGCGCTGCTCTTTGACCAAGCAAATTTGAGAGACGGCTGAGTTGACCGCAGTCCCTCTGTCGACTTTCCTGAAGTACTCCCCCGTTGATAGAAATCAACACGTAATGAATTAAGACCCCACGGTTTGATGATTGATAGATGTGTGGGCTGTCTTTCATTTTGACACACAGAAAAATGTTATAATAAATATAGATACTGTATGTTAAATGGATATATCCGCCTTCTTTCATTTATCTTTCCATTCCCACAACAATATACATAAAGAAATGGCATATTTTGGACATAGTTCGAATTAATCACCATTCGAACTATGTCCAAAATATGCCATTTATTTAGCATCTATGTTTATTATAACATTTTTCTGAGTGTCAAAATGAAAGACCACCCACACACCTATCAATCATCAAACCGTGGGGTCTTAATTCATGACGTGTTGATTTCTATCAACGGGGAGTACTTCAGGAAAGTCGACAGAGGGGGGGGGGGCTAGTGGAGTACTGTGACCACAGAGTGTGAACGTTGTGATCAGCTGTTTTAGCGCAGTTCTCCAGTGAAGGGGGGAGTCTCCCTCCGTAGCCGGTTGGCGTAGTTTTGGCACAAGTCCGTTGTACAGACCGACGTTAACAGCAGCCCTGTCTGTGCACACGGAGACCGACTCTGTCGTCCGGTGATCTAACCGCCTTCTGGAAAAGCTTCACAAGTACGTCGGTACGCAAATGCGCTTTGTGACACAAGTGACGGTACGCATTTCAGATTACGCACATAACCTGCGTACCAGTTATGTGCACCCCTGTAGGCTTACTACAGCAAAAGTATTCTCCGTCGGGACTTCCTGCAACAACACCACACCGTTATCAAAGATGTTCTATTGAGAAGACGATCATTACGTGACAAAAGTTTTCAAAACCGTGGCTACTGAAATCAATCTTACTAACTGCTGTCTGTGCAATTTACTCCGCGCGAGTTGGCAGACTTTATTTTGCTTACTTTAACATAATTTTTCATGGTGGGGCTAAGCCATTTCTTGGTATGGGTGTAGCCTACCCCAGCCATACCCTGGCACTGCCACTGGTGGCATGTATGGGGCGGGCCATTATGCACATGCGTTAAATGCGTTAAATATTTTAACGCAATTAATTCAAAAAATTAATTACCGCGTTGACGCGATAATTTTGACAGCACTAATATATATATATATATATATATATATAGAGTTAAATGTTTTATGTTTTGAAATGTTGTATTTAGCTTCTTATATTTGTTGAACACATGCATGACATCTAATTATAATCATCCACTTATCCACAAGCGTAAGTCACTCTTCATTGTTGTTTAAAATGTCACCGTGTTTTATTTATCATGTCAAATTGCTTGTGTATAAAAGCAACACAAATGAAAGCCTGGGTTAGGCCTGATGAAGGACACCATATGATATGCTGTAGCTGTGGGCTGGACGGCTGTGTGCAGGGCCGCCTTAATGCATGGGCTGACCTGGGCTGAAGCCCAGGGGCCTACGGAGATCGGGGGCCTATCATGAGCCAATAAAAAAAAAAATTAAAATCTTTTCTTTTTTTTTCCGGGTGTTTTATTTTTTATTTTAAATAAACAAAATCTTGGCTTTCAGAATATGAAACTTTTATTTCCAAAATCACACGATAAATACATTTTTGAAGCTTGTAAAGGGAAGAAGACAGCTCTCCATCGCCACTCTGCTCTTCCACAGCGCCACTTCCCCTCCCTCCGCTGACATCATTAATATAAGGCGTATAGCAGGCATCCTCAAAGTCCGGACTCAACCACAACTGTCTCTGGACTCTGAGCAAATTATACTTTTCATATGTATTATCTGTGTTATCTGCGAGACATCGCCACAACGCAACGAGTCAAAATGATCCGCTATGTCCATAGACTGCAAACAGCGCTCTGCATGTCCTGTTCCACTGTCTGTGTGTGTCTTTCAACGCATTGGTCCAATCACATTCAGCATCCCGTCAGCGAATCAGAGGCACAGTAGGGCGGGTCTTCGCGGAATGCCGGTGGGAAAAATGCGTGTCTCGTCTCTTTCAACCTGTCTGAGTCAGAGCGAGAGTTTAAAAAAAAAAAAGAGTCAGAGCGAGAGTTAACAGCTCATCTTGTTCCATCTGTACTGTAGCTAGTAGCCTAGTTTCACCTACCGGGGGGGCAACTGACACCCTAAAAATAGGCATTGCCACCCCAGCTGCCACCCCAGTTGGCAGCTTTGTTTTGAAAGAAAAGTTGTGGCTCATTGGACATTTATGAGAGAAAGTCTCTAATGTCCAAGTGCAAGTGAATGCAGCACAAGACGCACATCTTGTAACCCCTGTCCTGGCGCGAGCGTGGAAATATGATTGGTGGCGATTTCATTTGAACGGGACGGCGCAAAACGAGAAGCATTCATTTCAGACCCAAGCACTGAAGGAATGAGGTATTTGCGGCTGTACTCAGCATTGAATCAAAACGCACTAAAGCTGTTGATCTTACTAAGTTTGTGAGGCGTTTTGCTGAACAAGATGGTAATCGCCGCATTCAGCTGTAATAGAAAATATTTTTTTTTCTTTGAGGGGGTCTGCCCCCAAAAAACAGTTTTAAGTCCTGAGAAAGTCAAATAAGACGGTGTGTAAAACTTCCACTTTGATTGAACTAGGCCAGTAGGTAAGGACTCTCCACTGGATAATAACTGAAGTATATAAGAATGCATGCCTGAAGTGATGGAGACCAGGTTGAAGGCAAGCAAAAAGAGGAAATAACAGGTCAGATCAAGCAAATCCCCTCTCAGATTCCACAGCAACCAGAAGAACATAAACACTGGCTGGTGATTTGATTCATCAGCTTTGTGATGGAATAGAAAATGCACAGTGCATTTCCTTAGCTGTGGATGAGTCCACTGACACCACTGACAATGCTCAGTTGCTGGTGTTTGTGAGTTGTTATGTTAGTTGAAGATGTGTTGGGCCTGAGGAACCTCAGTGGACACACAAGGGGGCAAGACATTTATAAAGCACTAATGGGAATGCTGAACGAAAGAGGGTGCAGCTGCCTTTATTCATAACTGCAGCTCTTACACTGCGACTCTGAGGGAGCACAGACACAACAACAATGAAAACTGCTGCATACAGATCATTTTTGTTTTTGCAACCTCGTGTTAAGAATCTTGTTGCAATTGTTTAAAGGTTTAAATGACCTAATAAACGGACCTTTGTCTTATTGAAACATTTATTTTGGACCTTTAAGATTTGTATTTGAGTACCCCTGGCATATAGTAATCATAGATAACACGGCAGGGTCTGTTACAGTTTGTTTTCATCTGATTTCAGTTAAACAAAGTCTTGGCTTTCAGAATATTAAACTTGTTTCGGCAAATTCAGATGATAAATACAGCTTTGAAGCTTGTAACGGAATAATTACAAGCGGAGAACGGAGTAACTTAACGTCACAGCAGGCACAACAACAGCCGGTGTTTCTCGTGAGGGTTTTCCCCGGGAAACAAACACAATACACACAAATGCAAAACTACCCTAACACACACACACACACACACACACACACACACACACACACACACACACACACACACACACACACACACACACACACACACACACACACACACACACACACACACACACACACACACACACACACACGTATACGCTTTTTCTTCAAAGAAAACCAGACGGAAGCTAAAGAGGTAAGGCAATGCTGCACTATTCATTGATTCCCAGCAGCCTGCAGGTTTAAATGTGCATCGTTTTACATAACTAGGTTTGTGTTAATCCACTGGAGATAATGATCATTCTCATCTACTGATACCTGGCATTGAGGCCATATGTTGCTGTTCATGGTGCTCAATTAGTGGTGTGTGTGTGTGTGTGTGTGTGTGTGTGTGTGTGTGTGTGTGTGTGTGTGTGTGTGTGTGTGTGTGTGTGTGTGTGTGTGTGTGTGTGTGTGTGTGTGTGTGTGTGTGTGTGATCACAGAGCCTGCCAAGGCTATACATTACTTTGATTTGTTGTTTAAATAGGGGGTCTACAAAACCTGCCATCAGCCCCAGGGCCTGATAGCAGGTTAAGGCGGGCTTGGCTGTGTGCAGAGCGTCAGCACTCACGTGTTGTGCTGTCATGCTGCACTGAGAGGACCCCTGCTCTATGATGTTCACTACAGCAGAATCAAGATGAGATGGAAATGTGGGTTGGCATGGCCGAGGGCAGATTCAGAGCCTCTGTGCAGATTTAGTGTGGAAACTCCTAGCGGTTGTGCGCACTGACCTCTTTCTGTGACTTTATTTATCTAAAGTAAGAATCTCTTCCACCATTCTCTTCTGCAGTCCTAATGCTTCCCGACAGCAGGAGGAGAGCTGAGCTATGGGAAAAAGAGGGAGCACCTGCCCTCAGTGTTTTTGCTTTTACAGTAAAACATACACATTTCATCTTTTTTTCAGCCTTAGTGTGTCAGGCTCTTTTTAGGTAAAGGATTGATCTTAAACCCATATACAATGCCTGGGTGTTTTTTCAGTAACCGTAGAATATGCTTCAGTTTTATTTCTGGGACTATTTGAAATATTCGTAAACATTCGTTGCTTCAACCACCTCAACTTCCTACACAAAGAAGCAGCGGCTCTACTCCGAGTCCCTCCCGAGTTACTGAAATTGTCACTTTGTCCCGAAGGGAGATGCCATCCACCCTTCGGAGGAAACCCTTTCAGGACCATAGGTGAGAAAAGTAATGAAGATGGAGCGGTAGCTTGATAGCTTTGCCTTCTGGCTCAGTGCTCTCTCCATCACAATGTTACGGTAGAGTTCCCATCCCTTGCTCCACTCTCCCCTCACTCGAGAACAAGACTCCGAGATGATTGAACTCCTTCACTTGAGGTAAAGACTCATTTCATACTTGGGGAATGACAGACAGTCCACTAGTTTCCTGCTTAGAACCATAGCCCCAAAGTTAGAGGTGCAGATTCTCAAACTGGCTTTGTACCAATCAAATGAGTGCTGCATGTCCGAGCGCAATGACACCGTCAGAAACACATGATCTCAAAATCTATTGTTGAGAAAAAAGCACGAGTCGACCTACTGCCGAGGACCCTTTTTGCATTATTACTTGCATTTACATCTCCTACCAAACCACTTCGCATGTACACGGCCCCGTGTTTTTCACAGACCAAAACCTGTTTTTTAAAGAGGACCTATCATGCAAAATGCACTCTTGTACGTCTTGTATACATGACTATGTGTCCCCGGTGTGCCAGGGAACTCACCAAGTGTCAGAAAACACAACCCTCTCTCTTTTCCTCCATACCCAAATCTCTAAAAAGGGGCTGTGACGGATCTGATACAGACTGATCCAGATTTGAATTATTTTCTACGTCACAAAAGGGGTGCTCCGCCTATATGGCCAACTCCCCACCTATCAGGGGAATGAGGGGTTGGGCCACGGCCGGCCATTGCTGCTCGAAAGTGCTGGAGACGCTGTAGTACATATGCCAGGCCTGTAAGTGGCGCTGTAGTCTGCCACAAAAGCAGCGAAGAAGACTTCCCGCGCATGGTTGCCATGGTTGCCCTTCTGTTTATTCTCTGCTCTGGCTCTTTCTCTCCCTCCCCGAGGCGAGCGGTTGCTCCCTCGCTGTAACTCTCTCCGGTAGTCCACCAGCAGATGACAAACACCCTCCGGCTCCGGCTCTTCCAAGGAACCGAGGGGACCGTGCGGCAGAGTTTCAGTTAGATTTTTTTCCGCCGGTCAACATGTCCGTTAAAGTTTCAATCTTCCGGACAAAATTAGAAAAGTGCCGGTCAAAGTTCTTCTTTGTTATTTATTGAGCTTTAAAACAAATGAATAACGAATCTATATAATCATATAAGAATAAAACACGGAGGACGGAGATCTCTTTTACTCCCCCTCTTCTAACAGCCTAGCAGCTGATCTCAGAGCACGCTCCCCTCTCCTGCAGGGGGCGTGGTCAGCTGCAGGGGGGCGTGGTCAGCTGCAGCTCACAGAATCAGCCCCCTGCGAAAACAGTGCTGGAAAGAGCAAATAGAGCGAAATGAGGCATGGCTAAAATGCAGGATCTTTTTGGTATTTTGAAAAAAAAACTATATTTATATACTTTATATAGGTATGGCCCTACAATATATTGTTCAAATATAGCATGATAGGTCCACTTTAACCTGAGTTTCTAAGGTTTACGCTTAATAAGATATGATGTAAATCCATGTTTTCTGAACTGTTCTCTGAAACTTGGGATAACATGTATTCTTTCAATTGTTTTAAATGATATCCTGATAAAAAAACAGAAAATGAAAATATATAGTTGCTTCACTGTTGGGTTATATTCCTTTACCACAAAAGCCATTGCCAACTCTGCAGGCTTCATTGTAAGGACTATCACTACTTTTTGAAAGATTCTAAAGCAAAAGCGGGCGGTCGCTTTCCATCACTGACAAATCAGAACAAAGACCCTTACACTGAAGTTTCAGAATCTTAACAAATTATTGAAGGAGTTCAATTGATACAATATTTATTTTCTAGTTAATCTAAATCATTAAATGAGTGACCCGTCATCTGCCAGACAGGAAACACAGCTCCGGTTCAGACCTGCTCACTGTACAGTCAAGTTAAAGGGAAACCTCCTGCAAAACAGAGGCCTGTTAGACTTGCTTCTAAGCACATCAGAGTCCTGACATGTCACTACACTACATGAAGGTTGACAGTACAGCGATGCAGAAGTATTATACTAGCTGTAAATATGTCCTCATTAAGCCCCAGTAAGCATTCATAGAGCTTTGCGGATAGAAAAACAAAGCTGCACTAGCACCACTCTCAGAAACAATTGAATATTTATTTATACTTGTCGGCTTATAGACAAACACAAGAAACGCTGTAATCCTTATCCCACCGGTTGCTCTTCCATCAGGTATACCACACAATAATAGAGAGCGCACCACATGATACCACTCAGCCACTAAGAGCGTAAACTAAAACAAGTCATCATCACTGTGTTCCTGAAGCAAAGAGAATGTTTCGCAACCTACCTTGCATCCAAACATCAACGACAGAGTGTTGTTGGTGCAGGCAACTTTGCAGTGGCACAGCACGGGGGTGCACTCTGGGCTTTTAACTTTAGGAGACATTCCTCTGTGAGCTGCAGCTGGACGGACTCTGCACAGCGGAAGCAGAAACACAGCTACCGGACTGAGCCAAGCTAGGAAGAGAGTCCACGCTTTACGAGAGCTTTTTCTCTCTCTAACACACACACACACACACACACACACACACACACACACACACACACACACACACACACACACACACACACACACACACACACACACACACACGCACTAACACACACACACACACACACACACACACACACACACACACACACACACACACACACACACACACACACACACACACACACACACACACACACACACACACACACACAGAAACTCCCCTTCCCGCTCTCTCTCTCTCTCTCTCTCTGTGTCAGGCCCACAGTCTCTCTCTCTTATTCCACTACAGTGATAATCCTTAGTATCCTCCTCCTGTTAGTCTCTCTTCTTTCAAAGAATTACGCCATCACTGAAGTTACCCGCAAATTAGCATTTAAAGAATTGTTTTTATTCCCATTATTTAGATTTTGTTTCTCTCATACTGAGTATGTTGCGTCTTTGAACATCATCCAATACGTTTCTCTCAGTCTCCGTCAGCCCAAAGAGTGAAAGGTACCCTCAGAACCAGATATATGAAATGCTCAGTAGTTTATCATGCTTGGGCAATACACACACAAAACCTACTTCAGCTGTGTCAAACTTCCTATTTTACATTCTTTCTCACTATTCATCAGTCGTGCCCGCAAGAGCAACGTATACCACAGCTGCAGTGTCTTTCACAACCCTTTGGCAGAGGCAGAGGAAGTACGCCAATGTAACAGCAGTTTAAAGCATACAGTGCTGTGCAGTACTATCCACTCTGAACCACTAGATGGAGCTGTAATACCGAGGATAACACAGTTCCAACAGGAAACAGCAGGGCCTGTAACAACAAATCAATTGACAGTTAAATAAACATAGACTGAGCTCAATCTAGATGAATTCATCTGTGATCCTGAGAGAAACAAATCCGAAGCAAATCTCATACAAAATGATACAAATGTGCAAGTCTTTTAACTTCCAATACAAGCCTCTCCATCTGCACGTTCAGATCTGACCATCCTGAAAGAGTGACCGCTCTTGTCACTTTTGGAGGTCAATTTTGTGTTTTGTTCCTTGCCGTAATAAAAAGGTCCAGGGTAAGAGGGTGTCATATTATATACACACTGTAAAGACTCCTGGGCAAAATGTGTGATTTGTGATATATGCCATTATTAATACATTTGACTTTTAAGCATTATAAATTGCTACAGTATATTTAAAGCAATGCGGAAAACACACTTCTGCAGTTCTGAGACTTACTGTATAGAAAAAGGCCTCCAATAATTGTAAACACCCTAAATTCATATTAATATCACTAATGATTATTACTATATCAAATTTGAAACACTGATGTAAATACCATTATATTTAAAATGTGTATGCTGGAATGAATGCTGGATGCAGATATCCAAATGGAAGCCCCCCCTCCACAGAGCCTGTGACGCACAGCACGGGGGTGCACTCTGGGCTTCTGACTTTAGGAGACGTTCCTCTGTGAGCTGCAGCTGGACGGACTCTGCAGAGCGGAAGCAGAAACGCATGCTGAATCCAAAGGGTAAACTAAAGCCTCTCTGATGTTAACACTCAGCACTTCTTCAACACGTTAAAGATCCAATCACAAACATGGCCATTCAAGAGGAATACAAACACTGCCCCTAACCATGCATGCGTCCAGCAAACGAGAACATTCTTTCCATTAGTAGGGAAAAACATTGTTATCCAAAAACTCTACACAAACGCAGACTGTTTGAGAAGAAAGTTGACTGATGTATCTTTGTCGCCTGTGTACATTGGTCCAGTTTATTTGTAAAATGCTGCTGTGTCTTGTTGGCTTAATTGTTAGTGCAGAGATAATGCTAGTCTCTAGGTGAAGGGGTGCGTAAATACGCAAGTAGTAAATAATTCATCTTTGTCTTGCAAAGTTGATTATTAAGTTATTCAATCTAAAACATGCTCAAACGCTTATCTTGTTTCAAAGCAACAAGATGACTGTAGCCGTGTTAGTGCTGCACGTTGTCCTTTAGGTTTAGTTCCGTCAACATATAGTTATTATTCTATATTTTACAAAATGGGTTTTTGGTTAAAGTTAATTGATTCAAGACTATAGGAATCTCTATTTTTCAGAGAATAGATGTTTTCACAAACCCCTATTACGTGAGTAGGTACTCTCTGACAACAGAGGTATTCTGCTGACTCATTCATCACCAAGGTCTTCCACAGAGAACCGTTTCAGATTGAGATTTCAGTTGCATTGCAGTTCAGAAAAAGAAGGCACTCAAACCTGAATGGATGGTGCAAGTCAGTGGCGTTTTCTCCCGGAGGCCAAGGGAAGCCAGGCTTCCCCTGTTTTTTCGGATTGTAGTTATAATTTTAATAAATAAAAACACTTTGTTTAGTTTCGATAATTCTTCTTTGCTGTGTGTTGCTGCCGGCCCGTCTCTCCCCCATTCTCATTGAGTATTTTACAAAGAGTGAAACAGCGCCCCTCTACATGTTATGGTGAAACAGTAGATTGCACTCACTGTTGCGAGAGGAGGCCAGTCGAAATTGGCTTCCCTTGGTGAAAAAAAATTGAGGGATTGACCAATCAGATGAGGCTCACGTCATGCCCCTGCCAACCTTTGATTAGTCAGGGCCATGCCAAGGGAAGCCAGAGGCGGCTGGCTTCCCTTGGCTCACAATCCAATCAAATTGCATCAACTTAGTGTTGCAGTGACGCGTCCTAAAACCCGGAAGTAAGCTGCGCTCGGGTTCCCTCGACAGAAAGCAATGGGATTTCTCCATAGGATTTTGGAAAATAGCTCGAAATAAGGTCAGTGGGAAACGAACCTGTTAGATAAATGCACGTTTTGTTCAGTCGGATAATATCCACATGTCTACCCTACTTTTATAATTTTTGAATCATAAATCTAATCGATAGAAGATAGATAGCGCCACTGCACCACTCTCACCGCCGTTAGAAAGTAGCAAGCAACTGAAGCAAGTGCAATTATGGAGGGTGGAGATTTGGAGTATTTCATCAAAAATAATTGTACTAAACTTCCGCTACAGCAGCAACAACAAATACAATCTGATGACAGGCCGATGCCCAAACTGGAGCTGTGTACAGCGAGGAAAAAAGGAGCGAGTCGGATGTAAAACGTTAAAGGTCTCCTGATTTAGTTTGTGAATGAATGCTTATTAGAGTTTGGGCTGGAGAGTGCGTGCGGACCTGTCGGTTAGATAACAGGCGTGTGTAAGTCCTGCATCTGATACAAATGTGTGTAAAATGATACCGGGTGCTGTAATCACTCATCTGTTACGTTATTACATTGACCACCACCACACCCCCGACCCAAAAGAAAGGACGTATTATTAGCTTCCCCTATTTTTTTTCCCACGCCACGCTACTGGTGCAAGTAGTAGGTTGATAATGTGTGATAAGCTATCTTTAGGCAAGCATTATTTACCTAAAGTTAATGCACACATCAACAGGGAACAAGTTAAGTGAAAGGCAGAAGGACAGTGCCATTATATTTTAGAAAATGTGCTCTGCCATATGGGCTTTACATTAAATAAAGCACAACTGAGCTTGGAGACTAATGATGTTCTGAAAGAAATGTTGGATCGTCACAAGTTCAGTCTAAATCAGACTAAGTAGATGGTGTTTCATTTTGCATTTCGATATACAGTCCCCTCCAAAACTATTGGAACAGCAAGGCCAATTGCTTTATTTTTGCTGTACATTGAAAACAATTGGGTTTGACATCAAAAGATGAAGATGAGACAAAATATCAGTATTTCAGCTTTTAATTCCAGGTATTTACATCTAGTTCTGTTATACAACTGAGAAGAAAGCACATTTTGTTTAAACCCAACTGACCAAGTGACCAAAAGTATTGGAACATGTGCCTGACAGGTGTTTTTTGTTGCCCAGGTGTGTCCTGCTACATTGATTATTCTAACAATAAATAGCACTGCATGTCTACTCTCAGTTTGAGCTTTGGGGTTTGCCTGTGCAGACTGCATTTATAGTTACAACGGTGTAACCAATATGAAGACTAGAGAGCTGCCTACGGGAGAAAAGCTAGCAATTTTGAAACTGAGAGAAGATGGAAAATCCATCAGAGCCGTTGCACAAACATTGGCCATAGCCAGTACAACCATTTAGAAAGAAACCACTGGTGTACTGAGCATCAGACTTCAAACTGGTCGACAAAGGAAAACATCAGCAGTTGTGTACTCAAAAGTACAGAGGCTACACCAGAAGATGCAAACCACTCATTAGCAATAAGAATATGAAGGCCAGATTTGAATTTGCCAAAAAGTACAGAGACGAGGCTCAAAGGTTCTGGGACAAAGTTGTATGGACTGATGAGTCAAAGATCAACCTTTCGAAAGTGATGGAAAGGCCAACGTGTGGAAAAAGAAAGGATCTGCTCATAATCCCAAACACACATCTCATCTGTGAAACACGGTGGAGGTGATGTCATGGCTTGGGCTTGCATGGCTTCTTCTGGACGGGCTCATTGATCTTCATTGATGATGGCAGCAGCCAAATGAACTCAGAAGTCTACAGAAACATTTTCTCTGCCAATTTAAAGAGAGATGCAACCAAACTGATCGGGAGATCCTTCATCATGCAGCTGACAACGACCAAAACACACTGCCAAAACATCCAAGGAGTTTATCAGGGGAAAGAAGTGGAAGGTTTTAGACTGGCCAAGTCAATCTCCAGACTTAAACCCTATTATACCTGATAAAGAGGAGACTGAAGGGAGAAACCCCCTGAAACAAACAACAACTGAAAGAGACTTGTGAAAGCCTGGAAAAGCATCACACAAGAAGAATGCAAACGTTTGGTGATGTCAATGGCTTGCAGGCTTGATGGAGGGGACTGTATCACTGAGGCAGGCCGAAACCCCTGAAGAGAGACACTGTGGCTTAATGACAGGAAGGACGGACCTCTAAATCATCAGCTAAGAAGTAGTGAATCCTTGCAGCATTACGTTTTTTGTTATGATCATCCGTATCCTATTAAAGTAACAAAACCAGCAATGTGTGTCAGGGTTAAGCAGGAAGCTGGACCTATGAGCAGTAAGAACAAGATAAAGCTGTCTTAACTAGTGATGTTACTCACTGGGCCGAGGCTTCGGAGCGGGGTTTGAGTAATCCAGGAAGTTTTTGGTGAAGCGTGTATCGAGGCTTGTATCGTGTTAGGACAGTGACGTCATTGATGACAAACAAAGCCTCGCTGCCCGGCGATACCACGTGATGCTTCAGATAGTCCTTCAGATTGGTTCAACCAATGACACCTCAAAGTTTTACAACACTCATATTGCTCATGGGCCCGTTGCCACGATGGAATTAAGAGAGCTCAAACCCTCACTGGAAATCATGTCCTGTCTCAGAGGATTTCTAATCTTCACTGACTATTAGAAGATTGTGTGTTTGTTTGTATCACTTGTGGATGTTTGCACTGTTTAGGGCTGTGGGTCTGTGTGGCTGTGTGCAGTTACGGAGCTGAGTCGAAGCGCAGCGGACAAGATAGACTCAACACATCACTTAGTTTGGTTTCCTAACCTGCTTACTTTTCCTTGGTTTAAATAAAAGTTTAGCTCCAAATTACACATCCCAATTTAATCGTTCTACTGACAGAAGGGACGAGTGAGAAATAGAAATGCAGGAATGTGTTGATTGGCAAAGAATCGACTAAGACAAAGTATATTAAAAGTGAAGTAAGTGTTTTCAGGCATAATCAAAATGTAGGCTCAGCTGGAAGACAGTTGACTTTCAACCGAAGGGTCGAGTGATGTGACGATTATTTAGAACGGCTCTTTGGTACGAACAAAGGGAACTGAGTTGTACTTGGTGAGAGCCGTTCTTTTTATCGTTGGTTCACTGCCTATACCCCCGGCACACCAAGCTCATGGCGGAAAGGCTTTGCATTGTGGCAACGTCTATGTTCTACTGTGAATCAGGACTCCCTCACCGATGTTGTTAGTTCGTTATCAACAATAATCTTTTAAATCAATGTTCAGATTTGAGTGATCATTATAGACCAATAGTCTGCTCATCTCCATTTGACTAGACCATCAACAGTTGATGTGTTGTTATTTGGGGATGTCATGTGTATTATGATGCTGAAAAAATTGTTTGTGTTTCTAAACTTTATTTCAGTCAGACAACTCACATATTTCTCTTTGATATGTTTATTAGAGGCAGCATATAGTTTGAGTTTGGCGTCTAGGCTCGGGCCTCATCACTCCACAGATGTACACAGAACATTGCGTGATGATTAGATAAGTATACCCCGAGCCTACAGGAACAGTAATTCAATTGTCAAGGATTTCAAGATGGCGCCTGTGTTGGCATGCCGCTCCCTCAGCTCTCTGCCTTTAGCTATCCTGTTTTTGTTTTATGTTTGTCAGAATGTCCCTGCTCTGCTCGTCTATGATCGCCAAGCTCTCCTCCACCTAAGACCCTCACTGGAGTTTATACTGCTGCCCAAACCTACATCTGGCAACCGTAAATCGACTCCCCCCCCTCTACTGTCAGATATGCCCACCTACCTGCGCCGGTTGCCCTGCATCCTGCCTCACCGAAAGCGCTTTAGACGACGGGGAAAGCGTGGTGGCGCGCTTGTCCATCAAAAAGCACACCTGATGGCTTCTTCCGTGACTTATCCACGCATCAGATGTCATGGCCCTCCCGCTGCACGCCATCCGAGGGTTCGGTGGATTCGCCCTGTCTTTCCGGAGCTGCGGCCTCTGCTGGGCCCGCTGGCAGCTCCTCCTGCCCGACCGACTGCTCCCGGTCCGCGCGGCGTTCAACACTCACACCTTCGTCAGCTGAGACGCACTACACCTTCGGCCAGCCCGGAGAGAAAACTCTGCATGGCTTTGCTAAACGCTAGGTCGATAGCAAACAAGACGTTCCTGTTAAACGACTTCTTCACCTCTCATGATCTGGATTTAATGTTCCTGACGGAGACCTGGGTCCACACCAGCGAGTATGTACCGTTTTCTGAACTTCTTCCTCCCGACTGTACTTCCTTCAGCACCCCCCGTACCACCGGCCGTGGTGGGGGTATAGCTTCAGTGTTTAGAGCTAATCTCCAATGCCGTTTGCTTCACCCAGTAACTAGCTATGCTAGCTTTGACTTGCAGCTTTTTGAATTGAACCTAGCCTCGCCTATACTCTGCACAGTCGTGTATCGTCCTGCCAAAGTACAATAATGATTTCATAACTGACTTTTCTGACTTTCTGTCCGGGATCATGGTGAAATATGATCGTGTTTTGATCTGCGGAGACTTTAATGTCCATGTGTGCTGCGAGTCTAAACCTCTGGTTAGGGATTTTTTAAAAAACTCCTCGACTCTTTCGGTCTCATTCAGTCTGTGGCTGGCCCAACACACGATAAAGGACACACCTTAGATTTAGTATTATCGTTTGGATTGTCTATCTCCGTGGATGAAATCTGTGCAGGAACGCGTATTTCAGACAATTGACCAGTTCTGTTTACAACCTCGATCCCTTCTGTAGGAGTCGAATAACTTGCTCCTGCGCGTTGTCTGCGTTCAATTAACCCCTTGACTGCCTCACAGTTTTCAGATGCTTTTAATACTTATCCGATTTGTAAATTAGAGGTGAACTGTGCTTTTAGTGCGGATGAGCTTATCTCTTTGTTTGATTCGACGTGCACCCTAATACTGGATTCCGTTGCTCCTTTTACGCTTAGACGCACCAAAGTTCTCTTAGAGCCGTGGCTTAATGATTGTACTCGCGCTTTTAGACGCGCTTGTAGGCGTGCAGAGAGAAAATGGAAAAAGGATAAACTTCATGTCTCCTTAGAAATTCTTCGTGCTTGCCTTTCCGATTATCAGACGGTAGTCAAAGCAGCCAAAACAGAGTATATTTCTCTGTTATTCTTCAAAAATAACCATAAACCTCAAGTTCTTTTTAATGTCCTCAATTCGATCATTAATCCTTGTAATGCTTCTCCAATTGTGCCATCAACTACTAATACATTAAATAAAATACAAAATACTAAATAAATTTCTTAAATGTTTTATCTGCTCTTAGGCTAGCCTATACTAGTGCTACCCTAGATCCTGCTCCCTTTCTGTGCCCTGCTGTCCTCGACCACTTTGAGCCTGTATCCCTCTCCTCTCTCTCGGATGTAGTCAAGCACCTGCGGCCGACAAACTGTATCTTAGACAGCATTCCCTCTCGCTTCCTTAGAGATGTTTTTGAATCAGTTGGAGCAAGTGTTTTATTGCTTGTAAACACCTCTCTTAGCTCAGGATGTGTCCCAGCTGCCTTCAAACATGCCGTGGTTAAGCCACTACTTAAAAAGAAAAATCTCGATCCCTCCATTCTCGCACATTTCAGGCCCATCTCACAGCCCTGGAGCGAGTAGTCTACGCCCAGTTGCAGTCATTTTTAACCACGCATGGTATCCATGAAAAATGTCAGTCTGGCTTTAAACCCACTGAAACAGCCCTTTAAGAGTTTTTAATGATCTGCTCTTAGCCGCCGACTCAGGCAGCCCAGCTGTCTTGGTGCTGTTAGATTTAACTGCGGCCTTTGACACTGTGGATCATAGTATCCTGTTGTCACGGCTTGAACAGTCCGCAGGCATCACAGGCTCTGCTCTTGCATGGTTCAGGTCTTATTTGACGGACCGTAGCTTCTCAGTGCAGTTAGGTGTCTTCTCCTCTGCCAAAGCCCCTCTTACCTGTGGGGTTCCCCAAGGCTCAATTCTGGGCCCCATCCTTTTTCTATTGTACATACTGCCCCTAGGTTCAATTATTACAACATATAATATCCCCTTCCATTGTTACGCTGATGATGTACAGATCTATCTGCCTCTCAATCAAAATGCCAACTCACTACAGCAGTTGAAGGACTGCTTAACAGAGATTAAATCCTGGCTGAGCCAAAACTTCCTCACCCTCAATGAGAGCAAGACCGAGGTCATCTTTTTTGGACCCCAACCAACAGTCTCCCCGGTTGATATTCTGGGCTCCCTCAATAAAAATATCTTCCCCTCTGTCATGAACCTTGGAGTGACCTTCAACAGCGCCTTTACATTTGATAAGCAGGTTAGCACTGTAGTCAAGACCTGCTTTTTCAAAATACGACTATTGGCTAAGACCAAGTCGTTTTGATCTTTTAAAGACCTAGAAAGGGTTATTAACGCCTTTTTTACCTGGAGACTGGATTACTGCAACGCTCTGTATGTGGGTATGGACCAGGCCTCAATTAGACGCCTCCAGCTAGTTCAGAATGCAGCTGCACGTCTTCTCACTGGCCATAAAAAGCGCGACCATATCACCCCAATTCTGGCCTCACTGCACTGGCTTCCAGTTTGGTTCAGAATAGATTTTAAACTCCTTTTATTTGTTTTTAAAGCCCTAAATGGGCTGGCTCCTGCCTATATAGCCGAACTCCTCCACCGCTACACCCCAGGCAGAGCCTTAAGGTCGGCTGATCAGCTGTTGTTGATAGGGCCTAAGACCAGGCTTAAAACCCGAGGGCATGGAGCTTTCGCAGCGGCTGGCCCTAGGCTCTGGAATACTTTGCCCCTCCATGTGAGGTCGGCCCAGACCCTGGGGTTTTTAAATCAACACTTAAAACTCACTTTTTCTCTTTGGCTTTTGTTTAATTATCTATTTATTTATTTATTCATTTAGTTCTTTATTTTAATATTTATAACATAACATAGGATTTCATAAACAGTTCTCTCTGTTTCTTATCTATATCTAATAGAACTGCTCAGGTCTTGATATATTGAGTGGGGAAGTTCATGAGATCTTTCTAGAGGGTTATCAAGAATAACTTGTATCCAATGACCTTTCCCCTCTCTGTCTGTGTCTGTGTATTCTCTTGTTCAGATTAACCCAGCCACGTCTTTGTTCTTGTTTTGTATCTATATCTACGCCGGGATCCGGAGTCGAGGCTGATCCTCTTGCTGTAGTCCTGTGTCTTGGATCCTCTCTCCTGAGTTCTGGATTAAGTCGTGGACTTCGGGTCGTGGCTGAACCTGTCTCTGCGGTCCTGCCTTGGGTCTCGCCATGCTGCTTCCCTGATGGCTTCTACAGGATTGTAGCTGACATCCTCCTGGATTCATCTTCTCATTACAGACACATGCATTTCCTAACATTCGGTCTATATGCTGTAAAATGTATTATCTCTTCCATTTACACACGGCATCTATTGCACGTCTGTCCGTCCAAAGAAACTGTCATAACAGCGTTGTGATGCCAAACAGCGGGCAGCACTGCAGTAAATGCCGCTGAAACACATTAATAAACAATGAACCACGGCACTCTGGATAAATGTATAAGGGTTGAGAAGTAGTTATTTAATTTAATCTGGCTTCGTATGATTAAAAGCAACACAATCATCGACCTGATGCAGTCCCCCATTGTTGTGAGCGCCGTTGGGGAGAAAATCAGCGACGTAAACGGTGACGTTATGACGCAGCAGCGGCAGCACCAGTCGGGCTCTGGGCGGTGTGAACAAAACGAGGGCTGAAAAAAAGAATCGGTTCCAAACCAGAAGAGCGCAAGCACGGAGCTAGAACGGGAACCGCGTTGGTGTGAACCTGTCTCCTTGTAGACCTTTCCTTATTCCCAGGGGAATGAGGAAAGTTAACTATCTAAACACTGAGAGAGTCCTTTACCTCACTGTAGTGAAGGGAGCCGGATCTTATGGCTCCGTTCCTTTCAGAGAGCCGTTCAAAAGAGACGTTTTTTTTAAAGGGGGCGGGGTTACTAGGTTTATCTGCAAAATAATCACCAGGATAATGATTGACTGTATTGCCAGACCTAATGTCAATAATCTGTATTGTAAACATGACACAAGGTGGCGCCATATCCGTGTCATTCATGTCAGTGAATGTACTACTTTGAATAAAGTAAATAAAGTTGCCTTGCCTTGAATGAAATTCACGCAACTCTTAATATTAGATACTGTGTTTTTAAGTGGCGATGGAGATTATTTGTTGACCCTGCTTTAAAGGATATTTTGCCTTTACAAATGGTGCACTTTATCACTGCCTGGGTTTTGGTTGAAGTGCATCCAAATGCTGCGTTTTCGCGTTTGGCTCATTTTCCAATCCGAAAAACACGTCGTCTACCTGTCCTGTACCACTTGTTATGACTTCTCTCTCTCGCGTATTCCGTTAAAACCCACCCCATCTCACTCCTCATGCTGAAACCTACCAATCAGAGTAGGGGCGGGTCTTCACAGAATACGTTTGGGGAACAAAATCAAGCTTTTTAAAAGGCGATTGGATTTTGGCAGGCAGTGAGTGCGGACCAACGATTGAACGATAAAAAGAACGGCTCTCACCAAGTAGGACTCGGTTCCCCTCGTTCGTACCAAAGAGCCGTTCAAAAGAATCGGCTCGTTCGCGACCGACACATCACTACCTCACTGAGCTGTAGTTATCAGCCTCTCAGTCTGTCAGGCGAGAGCTCCCCTCCACCTTTGTTGTAGAAACATCTTCTTCTTATATCCGTTAGCGCAGCTAGCACTAGGCCTGTACTACGAATCCAGTTCAACATACCCTGGATATATTTGAGTTAGCTGGCTTACCTAATCCAAAACAAACGTGCTCTCGCTAAGTGGTCCTACGATGCTGGTTATCAACTCGGTAACTCAACACAGCAAAAACAGTACATTGTACTCTATAAGAGTACATTTAACACCAGTTTGAACACTGTCAAAAGTGTAAAATATAAATAAAGAGTTTGATTTGAACACTTTGGGAGTCAAAATATACTCTATACTTTTTTTGACACTGTTTGAGTGCTTTCCAACACGTGCAGTGTAAACCTAGAACCCTCAGAGTTTACTCTTAGTCAGTCTTTTAGTGTCACGGTGCAGAGCTGATTATTCAACACTTTGAGAGAGAAAATGTTCTCCATGGTCATTGTTAACACTGTTTCAGTGCTGTTTAGCTGATGTACACCAAGCAAACCATTCATTAACACTTCAGGAAATAAATTACACATCAGATTCTTGAAAACATGCGTTTATTTTAAAAAAATGTGATTTTGACGTGTTTTAAATATAACATCTAATCAGTAGCAATATCAAACAACACACTAAATACATTGGTCATGGGTGGAAATGTGTGTACATTTGCTCATTAGGCCTCTTTAGCCTGGGGAAACACTTTAGAGGTCATCATTCCAAAATCCTGTTACAACAAATGGACAACGTTGAATACCATACCCTAGTGCTAATGTGCAAAGTAAACTGACAAAAAAATAGTGTTTTGAAAGACTAACAATCACCGAGCAGGATGATCAACATCTAAAAGTGTACATGGAAACAAGTTTACATCAATGTTGTAGATGGTGGTCTGCAAAAATGCCTACATGCCGTTTAAGGCCTGGTCATAGGAGATCCCAAACAGATAATGTGCTTTAAAAAGTTAATCAAAACTGACAGGGAAGACTTGGGTTGCAGTCAAATAGTCCATTTAGTTTAGGAACCTTCCTAACGGAGTGAAATGACCCGGAAGTCCCTCAGTGGCAGCCATGATAACAAGTGCCGTTCCAATTCTCTAGATGATAGGAAAGGATGTTTCAAACTTCCTTTATAACCTCCTTTAGCTTAGGAACCACTGGACCTCCCTTGACGAAAGGAGAGGAGAAAATGCTGCCCCACAATGCCTTGCAGCCGCAGCATTTGCCGTCACACAACAGTCGGCCGTTCACGGAAACAATCGATTATGACGGAGAAATTATATCATGAAAGTTACGGTGCTTATTAAGCATTTTAAAACGTATGTGGTAAGTTGCCAAAGTGCTTTGTTCTGAACGTTGATCAGTATTATAATCAAAAAGAGAAATATGAACGTTAGTTTTTACTGAAATGATCAAATAAAGTCAGCATTTCACAGTCTTTACTGAGCTGTGTGGAGTTTGTTCAACTTTTAAAATATGTTTGAATGGTGATATACACAGTGATAGATGTTAAGGACTAACGTTTATAATAAATACATTTGTATTGATTTTAAGATATTTTCATAGTTCATACAATCATACGTATTGGGATCATTTGTATTAATGTGGACCGGAGTGAGAGGGTGACGACGAGCATAAGTTTCACTTTCCTTTTTTATTCCTTTGGTCCTGAAGAATATGTTTCTCTGTTGTCCACGTTCATAAAGCATGAAGCAAGAGCATCAGAGCACGGTGCAGAGTCTCTAGATGAGTTTACAGTAGTCCCTCGTTCTTATTGAACATCCATGTTGTAGTCCGCTGTATAGAAAACTGTAGTTTCCATAGTTTCCCCACAGCAGCAGACGCACATTCATGACGTCGGCCAGAGTCCTGCACGGGTCTGATTTTCAAGAGCCGCTCCGCACCCGCGACATGCAATACCGAACCCGCCCCCCACACATATTGCCAATTAGTTCTGCAACCCGACCCGACCCGTCGGCACAAGATCCGCAACCCGACCCGAACCCGCATATATACAGATGTAGCACCCCAGATAGGACTCACATGGGTGTGTCCCAGTCAAAAGCCCAGCGGATGCCAGTGGCTGGGGGTGTTGCCAAATTGCTAGAGGGTGTTGCCCAATTTCCCCATTTGTTCAATTACAGGATTTAACCATGAGATGGCGCTTTATTCACAAAATACACAAAGACAACTGGGTGTTGTCGAAACATCAATATTGTAGATCAAATAAAGTATATAGTTTGCTTTATGCAGTATATTTCTTGTAATATTGTTGGGGTGTTTTTACACAGTACAGTAGATTGAAGTAAATCAACTTATACATTAAGATAAGATAAGATTAACCTTTATTAATCCCGTGGGGAAATGCAGTAGTTCAAACGGCAACAGGGTGAGAGTGAAAAACAGGACAGCACAGATTCACACAGACTAATAAAATCAAAAATAAGATGAGCGATAAAAATAATAATAATGAGAAACTATGAAATAAGAAATGAATAAAAGTAAAATGTAATTATCATATCATATATTATAATGTATTGTATTATTAAGTAATATCATACATTAACCCCATTATAGCAGATGCCACATTGAATGGATGAACACATATGCATCAATAATTACAACTGAGTATTTCTAAATACAAGTTGTAAAAATACTTATATGTATTTAATATTAACCCTTTGGAGTCGACCGTCACGCCGGCGTGATCAGATCACATGACCTGTTCAAGCCGGCGCCGCATAAAAACAACAGTCCGGACAACATTGCCGTGTGTTTCTGTCGAAAGTACTGGCTTGAAACTATATCCCAGTCTTTGTTTCATGCAAAAATACCCAGTAAACACGGAGATACGATGATATAAAGTTAATACATTTTAAAAGTGTGAAAAATGGAAGCACATATTTGAATATCTTCGCCGTATTTGATAATTTTACGAAACGGAAAATACTGGAAACTGTAGATCCTGCTCAACAGGATGTATATGTGTATTTCTGTCGAAGGTACTGGCTTGAAACTATATGTCAGTCTTTGTTTCATGCAAAAATACCCAATACACACGGACATACGATGATATAAAGTTAATACAGATATATTTCAGAAGTATGAATAATGGAAGCACATGTTTTAATATCTTCGCCGTATTTGATCATTTTACGAAACGGAAAACACTAGAAACTGTAGATTCTGCTCAACAGGATGTATTTACCAGGGAGGGGGTGAGGTAATCAGTTAAACGGAGTGATACGAAACGAGACGAAAAGAGACGAAGAGGGACGGCGGGAACCGAAGAGAGATGGCGGGAAATGGAGAGAGACGAAGATATACGAAGACAGGCGGCGGGAGACGAAGAGAGGCGGCGGGAGACTGCGATTGAAGTAAAGTGACAGACAAACATTGAGAATTTAGATATAGTTAGATAGATTTAGAGTTTTGAAGATTCAACTATGATGAAGAGAACTCTGAACGTGAGTCAAGCTTTAAGCTTGTTTTTTGACATGGAGGAGGAGGAGCCTGTGATGTTGCCCTCTGTGTCGTTGTTGACAGAAACCGCTTTGAAGCGTGGCACAGATAAAGACAGAAAAAACTGATTGTTGTACATAATGTGTATATATATATATTTGTATTATATTTATAATAACACTTTTGCCTTATCAGAATGAAATCCCATGCTACCTCAATCAAACTTTCACATTATCATAGTGACATTCCATGTATATATTTCCAGCTTTTAAATGGTTTCGTTGTGTATGTTTGTGTTACCTATATGAAAAATAATATCATTTTCAAAATATGTTTTTACGTTTTTTTTTGTGATTTTGGGTCCAAAATGTTCATATAGTAGAAGATCACTGCTCTAAACAAAGTCAGAAATCCTACATCCAAACGAAATAAGTATAATTAATTATGATGAATACGTTAAGTCTTGTTCATTGTTTTTCACTTTTATTAAATGTTTGATATTTCCGGTGGAAATGGTGGACTATCGGACATTCAAAATGCAGCATATTTTCACTCTTACACACATATATTCTCCTTTTACATACATACATTTTCACTCTTACACACATATATTCTCCTTTTACATACATACATGTTCACTCTTACACACATATATTCTACTTTTACATACATACATTTTCACTCTCACACACGTATATATTTACACTCACACATTCATGCATTTTGTTCTCATATTCATATCATTTAATGCTCATATTTATACATTTTGCTCTCATGCGAAATCTACTAAACAAAGTGTGTCATGGTGGTCAGCTGTTAAACACAAAAGTGTATCTTAAGGGCTGTAAATATAATAAGCCTGTTGTCAATTTTAGACACAGGCTTATTATATTTACAGCCCTTAATAACATTCATTTTCTGGACTCAATGTGTGTCTTGGCCGTTTTCTTTGTTCCGCAAACGAGTGCTTTTTGTTTTGAAATCACTTCCGCGAGTTTTGCGGCCCCCCCCCCCCCCCTCGCTCCACTGACCATTAGACCATTTAGTAAAGTAAAAAGCAAAAGGGCAAAAACGCCTCTCAGACGCTCTTCCGTTTACTTTTTTAATAAAGAAAAACAAATGGTGCGTAGATACACGGACTCATATAGCCTATGGGGGGGGGGGGGAGAGCTGTGGAATGTGACCCTTCCTCCACACATTCCGATGGCCAATTCGTTTTAAACAAAGAGTTCGCAACACAGGACAGCATAGGCAACATGGGGGGTGGGGGCTGGTGAACGGTGTGGTCAATGTTTGTAAACACAATCCCCAGGATGTGTCCTAATCAAACCAAAAGAGAAAATGCAGATATCATTCTCTCTCTCGACTCGCTGGTATCTCGAGCTGAGCGCTCATTGGTGTTCATACTGCTCACAGGCTGGGCTGCTGTGTATATCTAGTGTATTCATACTGTACCCCTCCTCACTGTTTATTCATCATTCAACCATTTACACCTTCCTTTTTTCCCGTCAAGAGGTTGAAAAAGATCGAGTACTATGTTTCCAATTGGTTCCCAAATCTGAACATTGACCAGTGGCATAAGATCAGGAGCCGGGAAAATGAGAGACAGAGGAGCCCCCGAAAAACAGATCCCGAAATAGCTCGTCCTGGTTTCCGCAGCAGATAGGCCGACAGTATGGTGTCTGTTATGTCAGTTATTTTAAATAAAACATTGAAAACTGAACTTGAAAATTGTTTCCTCTTTTTATTTTATTTATCATTTTCGGGACGGGGAGACGTGGGGAGACGTGTGTGATTATCTAACTAAGTTCTATTCATATTCTTGACGGGAAGAGCCGTGTAAATAGGTGGCCATATGCATAAATCACACAGTTATTATACAA
The DNA here is from genome assembly GCF_902827115.2 of Pseudochaenichthys georgianus. Taxonomy (NCBI): domain Eukaryota; kingdom Metazoa; phylum Chordata; class Actinopteri; order Perciformes; family Channichthyidae; genus Pseudochaenichthys; species Pseudochaenichthys georgianus. The sequence continues at coordinate 39,819,407 of NC_047516.1, forward strand.
TAGGCTATAAAAGCACCATCGATAACCATTACCTTTATCCAATTCAAACTTTGGATGGGAACAAAGGAAGGTGTACATGGTTGGGCTGTACTGTAGGCCTACTGTATACACATACAAAGGCCATTCAAGCTAGAGTTCTTCTGGAAATGTTCACATCAGGCCAGAGTCCTGCATCGGGTGACCCGCAAAAAAGGTGATTCGCGGGTGGTATTTTTTCAAACGCTTTTTTCTGGGTTCGGTTCTGGGTAAAACAAAGATGATGCGGGTCGGGTCGCGGGTGTTGCATAATAAATATATTAAAATAATAATAATTAATTAAATTAATGTTTAAATCCTCAGACTTCTCCCCCGCGGGACCGTGCATAATCATAACCTCTGCAGCGCATCAATCTGCTGCTGTGCGCGCCACATTCGAAATGGCTGAGGTGAAGCTCTCTATGGAGAATACAGAATTTTCAATAACACTTCCTCAAGAGCGAAATCCAACGTCTGGGAGGCTTTTGGTGTCATCCTAGATGGAGAAAATAACCAACATCACACGCTTTTTGAGACAAATATGCAACTGCATGTGTTAATAATTGCACGTTTTCACTACTCATATATAGGCTAGGCTATGCGGGTTCGGGTCGGGTTGCGGATCTTGTGCCGACGGGTCGGGTCGGGTTGCGGAACTAATTGGCAATATGTGCAGGTAGCGGGGCGGGTTCGGTATTGCACGTCGTGGGGCGGGAGCGGGTCTTGAAAATCAGACCCGTGCAGGACTCTGCATCAGGCACCTTCAAGTTAAACAATACTACAGTAAACAATTAACACAGTAGGCCTAAATTATGTGGATTAAACCACATTTATTTCGTTAAAAATAAACGAAATATGATTTTGTTTGAATGGTTAAATGTCATCAGGCACCTTCAAGTTAAACAATCAGGTGCACACTTTAATGTGCCGCCACCTCCGGACTCGGTTTGACTCGGTTTAAAGAATGCACAAATGTGTTTAATCGTTTATGTCAGATATGTACTAAGTAGCCTAAATACATTTGTTCCTGCTCAAGATTAGATTCAACTTTATTGTTATTGCACATATTGCAGGTACTGAGACAACGAAATGCAGTTTAGCTTCTAACCAGGTGCAACAAGCAGCGAAAAGTAATGTGCACAATACTACAGTAAACAATTAACACAGTAAATTATGTAGATTAAACCACATTTATTTCGTTAAAAATAAACGAAATATGATTTTGTTTGAATGATTAAATGTAGGGTGAATTACCCTAATGTGGGACATTTTTGCATTTCAGACTTCGGGAATATATTGCGATATGAAGCCGATACAATAAATCAAAATCCAGTACCATTCCGAAATCCCCAGTAATATTAGACACTAATAATACAGTAAACTATTAACACTCCAAATTATTGTTTGCCCGTGGGATTAGGATGATCGGTAGTGAGAGCCGCTGCATTTTCCTCCGGCCGGATGTGATATAAAAACAAAGCGATTATTTTTGTTGTTGGAAACTCAGGTGGATTACATTTAGTGCATTCATTTCAACTCGCGAACATATGATACATTAAATAATTGTGAGGATGATGATTGAACAACGTTTGTTTGAGTCTGGATGCATTTCCTGATCTAAAAACATAGCGATGGTTTTGTACTTACGCCAACGTGAATTAAACATTATTTTGTTAAATAAAAACATGGTGATGTTTAGTAAATGATTACATGTCTCTTATTTAGCACAGAATATGATCCTATCCGTGACATATGGATCTTAACAAATATCCGCTATATCAGATACCTGTAGATCAGCTGTTTATTTCACATGAGTTTCAGTGTGGCAGCTTTTCACGGCTCCCCCTGGTGGATCCATGATCCATTGCAGCTGGTTTCATTATAATTAAATGTATTTATCAAGGGGGCGTTTCATGTCCTGCGGGGGGGTTTTCCTTTTCAGCAGGGGCCCACCCCGTGCCGATCACGGACCCGCACGGGTAGGCGTCTGAAACGAAGCGCTACATCTGTATGAGCAGTGAAAACGTGCAATTATTAACACACGCAGTTGCATATTTGTCTCAAAAAGCGTGGGATGTTGGTTATTTTCTCCATCTAGGATGACACCAAAATCCTTCCAGATGTTGGATTTTGCTCTTGAGGAAGTGTTATTGAAAATGCTGTATTCGCTAGAGAGCTTCACCTCGGCCATTTCGAATGTAGCGCGCTCAGCAGCAGATTGCAAAACAGTTGTGTGATTACTTAAAAAATAATGATTTATTTGAACATTTTCAGTCTGGCTTTAGAACACATCATAGCACAGAGACAGCTCTGGTTAAAGTCACAAATGACATTCTAATAGCCTCAGACAAGGGACATGTCTCTATTCTTGTTTTGCTCGATCTCAGTGCTGCATTTGATACTATCGACCATGATATCCTATTGCAAAGACTAGAGCACTTAGTTGGCATAAAAGGAACTGCTTTAGGTCCTATCTACTGTATCTGAACGCTCTCAGTTTGTACGTGTCAACGATGAATCTTCCACGCAAACCAAAGTTAGCCATGGAGTGCCGCAGGGCTCAGTGCTCGGACCTATTTTGTTCACATTATATATGCTTCCGTTAGGCAATATTATAAGGAATCATTCTGTAAACTTTCATTGTTATGTGGATGATACTCAACTATATTTATCAATCAAGCCTGATGAAATTAATCATCTAAATAAAATTCAAGACTGCCTCAAGGACTTAAAAACGTGGATGACCTTAAACTTTTTGATGTTAAACACGACGAAAACTGAAGTTATTGTACTCGGCCCGAAGAACATACGAAACAAATAATCTAAAGATATACTAACTATGGATGGCATTAATTTGGCCTCCAGTGAGACTGTAAGGAATCTTGGTGTTATATTTGATCAGGATTTATCCTTTAACGCCCACATAAAATCAATTTCAAGGACCGCCTGCTTCCATCTACGTAACATTGCAAAAATCAGGCATATCTTGCCTCAAAACGATGCAGAGAAACTAGTCCATGCATTTGTTACTTCAAGGCTGGATTATTGTAACTCCTTATTATCAGGGAGTACCAAGAAGTCAGTCAAGTCGCTTCAGCTGATTCAAAATGCTGCAGCTCGTGTACTAACCAGAGTTAGGAAAAGGGACCACATTACTCCTGTTCTGGCTGCCTTACACTGGCTCCCTATAGAACACAGGATAGAATTTAAAATTCTTCTTCTCGCCTACAAAGCCCTTAATGGGCAGGCGCCATCTTACCTTAAATAACTCATTATACCCTACTGTCCTACTAGGCCATTGTGTTCCAAGAATGCAGGGTTGTTGGTTGTTCCTAGAGTCTCTAAAAGTACAATGGGAGCCAGAGCCTTTTCTTATCAAGCTCCACATTTGTGGAATCAGCTTCCAGTTTGTGTTCGGGCGGCAGACAGCCTATCCGTTTTCAAGAGTGCGCTTAAGACCTTCCTTTTTGATATAGCTTATAGTGATAAAATAAAATAATCTAATAAGAGTGCATTGACGTAGATACGTTGTGCCTCTTCACCTATACATTTTAGTTCTTACTCTTTCACTTAGATCTTATATTTAAAACTTTATCCAAAACCTTTCCCCTCTCTGACCTCTCGAGGTTTATTAGAGGGTAACAGGTCGCAGAGAACGCCTAGCCCGGCCCGGGAGTGTGGAACGTAGCCACAGACCTACTCCTTACCTCTAACCAATTCAGGTTCCAGTGAGGACCTTTCTCCCTGTGTGCCTCTCCACCTCTGTTTCTTACTTGCTACCCTTTTCCCTCAACCTATCCTAAGGGAGTGCATGTATGTAGACACGTTAGTTTAGCTGCTATAGGCTTGGACTGTTGAGGGGGGCACCTTACTCCGTCTTTCTGGCTGTTTGTACCTGTGTACTCTCATGTTCCGATTAACCCAGCTTCCCCCAAATCTCTTTTATGTGTCCATATCTACGCCGGGATCCTGAGTCGAGGCTAATCCTGTTGCTGTGGTCATGTGTCCTGGATCCTCTATCCTGAGCACTGGATCTGAGTCCTGGACTTCGAGTCGTGGCTGAACCTGTCTCTGCGCCTGCGGTCCTGCCAGACTCTCACCATACTACTTCCCTGATGGCTCCCACAAGATTGCTGACATCCTCGTGGATTCATCTTCTTATTACAGACACATGCATTTCCTAACATTCGGTCTATATGCTGTAAAATGTATTATCTCTTCGATTTACACACGGCATATATTGCACGTCTGTCCGTCCTGGGAGAGGGATCCCTCCTCTGTTGCTCTCCCTGAGGTTTCTCCCATTTTTCCCTTTAAACTGTGGGTTTTCTCTGGAAGTTTTTTATTGTACGATGTGAGGGTCTAAGGACAGAGTGTGTCGTATTGTCATACTGATATTCGGTACAAACTGTGAAGACCACTGAAACAAATGTAACATTTGTGATATTGGGCTATATAAATTAACATTGATTGATTAATTGATAGACGTAGATTAGATTCACACCTTAAAAGGTGTGAAAGGAGGGATTTGTGGCCCTTCCTACATCCAGGACATGGTTAAACCGTACACCCCAGCACGTGCACTCCGCTCTGCATCAACCAAACGGCTCGCTGCACCCGCACTGAGAGGGGGACCCAAGTTCCCATCAGCAAAAACACGTGGGTTTGCTATCATGGCTCCAAAATGGTGGAATTGACATCCCATTGACATCAGGACAGCAGAAAGCTTACACACCTTCCGGCGCAGACTGAAAACTCATTTCTTTCGACTCCACTTCGAGCAATAGAACTATTAACAAAGCACTTATATACTAATAAATGACTGGCTTATCTAAAGCCAGTTGAGTAGCACTTGAAATGTTTTTGCTCTATGAAACCTGATGTACTTATATGATTCTGTTTTCTTCAAGTTTGTATTTTGTTGGTCGAACGCACTTATTGTAAGTCGCTTTGGATAAAAGCGTCAGCTACAGATGTAGCACTTCATTTCAGACGCCTACCTGTGCGGGTCCGTGATCGGCACGGGGTGGGCCCCTGCTGAAAAGGAAAACCCCCCCGCAGGACTTGAAACGCCCCCTTGATAAATACATTTAATTATAATGAAACCAGCTGCAATGGATCATGGATCCACCAGGGGGAGCCGTGAAAAGCTGCCACACTGGAACTCATGTGAAATAAACAGCTGATCTACAGGTATCTGATATAGCGGATATTTGTTAAGATCCATATGTCACAGATAGGATCATATTCTGTGCTAAATAAGAGACATGTAATCATTTACTAAACATCACTATGTTTTTATTTAACAAAATAATGTTTAATTCACGTTGGCGTAAGTACAAAACCATCGCTATGTTTTTAGATCAGGAAATGCATCCAGGCTCAAACAAACGATTTTCAATCATCATCCTCACGATCATTTAATGTATCATGTTCGCGAGTTGAAATGAATGCACTAAATGTAATCCACGTGAGTTTACAACAACAAAAATAATCGCTTTGTTTTTATATCACATCCGACCGGAGGAAAATGCAGCGGCTCTCACTACAGATCATCCTAATCCCACGGGCAAACAATAATATGTACAGTGTTAATAGTTTACTGTATTATTAGTGTCTAATATTACTGGGGATTTCGGAATGGTACTGGATTTTGATTTATTGTATCGGCTTCATATCGCAATATATTCCCGAAGTCTGAAATGCAAAAATGTCCCACATTAGGGTAATTCACCCTACATTTAACCATTCAAACAAAATCATATTTCGTTTCTTTTTAACGAAATAAATGTGGTTTAATCCACATAATTTACTGTGTTAATTGTTTACTGTAGTATTGTGCACATTACTTTTCGCTGCTTGTTGCACGGTTAGAAGCTAAGCTGCATTTCGTTGTCTCAGTACCTGCAATATGTGCAATAACAATAAAGTTGAATCTAATCTTGAGCAGGAACAAATGTATTTAGGCTACTTAGTACATATCTGACATAAACGATTAAACACATTTGTGCATTCTTTAAACCGAGTCAAGCCGAGTCCGGAGGTGGCGGCACATTAAAGTGTGCACCTGATTGTTTAACTTGAAGGTGCCTGATGACATTTAATCATTCAAACAAAATCATATTTCGTTTATTTTTAACGAAATAAATGTGGTTTAATCCACATAATTTAGGCCTACTGTGTTAATTGTTTACTGTAGTATTGTTTAACTTGAAGGTGCCTGATCTGAACATTTCCAGAAGAACTCTAGCTTGAATGGCCTTTGTATGTGTGTAGGCCTACAGTACAGCCCAACCATGTACACCTTCCTTTTTTCCCGTCCAAAGTTTGAATTGGATAAAGGTAATGGTTATCGATGGTGCTTTTATAGCCTATTGTATAATAACTGTGTGATTTATATTGCTTTTCAAATGCATATATGGCCACCCATTTACACGGCTCTTCCCGTCAAGAATATGAATAGAACTTAGTTAGATCACTTTACATTTCTGCAAATTAATTTTTAATCACACACATCTCCCCACGTCTCCCCGTCCCGAAAATGATAAATAATATAAAAAGAGGAAACAATTTTCAAGTTCAGTTTTCAACGTTTTATTTAAAATAACTGACATAACAGACACCATACTGTAGGCCTATCTGCTGCGGAAACCAGGACGAGCTATTTCGGGATCTGTTTTTCGGGGGCTCCTCAGTCTCTCATTTACCCGGCTCCTGATCTTATGCCACTGGTCAATGTTCAGATTTGGGAACCAATTGGAAACATAGGACTCAATCTTTTTCAACCTCTTGACCGGAAAAAAGGAAGGTGTAAATGGTTGAATGATGAATAAACAGTGAGGAGGGGTACAGTATGAATACACTAGATATACACAGCAGCCCAGCCTGTGAGCAGTATGAACACCAATGAGCGCTCAGCTCGAGATACCAGCGAGTCGAGAGAGAGAATGATATCTGCATTTTCTCTTTTGGTTTGATTAGGACACATCCTGGGGATTGTGTTTACAAACATTGACCAGACCGTTCACCAGCCCCCACCCCCCATGTTGCCTATGCTGTCCTGTGTTGCAAACTCTTTGTTTAAAACGAATTGGCCATCGGAATGTGTGGAGGAAGGGTCACATTCCACAGCCCCCCCCCCCCCCCCCCCCCCACTCTGTAGGTTTTTGTTTGCATATTTCTATGCCGTAATTCATACTGGTCCTCTCACGCACATACATTCTCCTTACAGTATACATATTAGGGGTGTTGAAAATAATCGTTTCTACGATGCATTGCGATGCGGACGTGCACGATTCGGTATCGATGCAGTGACGGAAGATAATCGGTTATAGCGTAGTAACGTTGCTTCCTGATTTTCCGGCCGCGGCTTTACTATAACCTTTTTTTTAATTTTCTGTCACTTTAATATCAAATCGGTCGGTGACGCAGAGATCAGGGAACAGACGTGACAGCGGCACCAAACACGGAGCAGTCTGCTTTATCCACCAACACAACACCACCAGTCCAGAACCAGAAGCAGAAGGACCCGCTCTGAATCACTCCGTGTCGCTGGGCACAGGGATTTATGTTTTTCAAAAATAATCGCGTTACAATCCTGTCAGGTTTTTGGTGGATTTAATTAAGTCTTGGATTGCAAAGTATGAATGTCCTCTAGCAATTTGCAGACGATATATACGTGTGTAAAGTTTGTGAAGGCAGGAGGAAAAAAGCTTCCGCGATCACCGTCTCCTCTCCGTTCCTCCAAGCCCCGCCCCCTCCCTGAAAATAATCAGTGACAGGCTGATAGTGACCCGATAGAAACTGTATTATTCACTTAATCACTGAGATATAATGAAGCTAACTTAGTCTCATACATTCATGGGATTTATGTAACAGTAAGACAGAGAATGTAAGTGTGCACCCACATGCACTATTTTAGTTTTTATAATGCTGTTGTAAATACTCCTGTTGTCTGCTGTGTTCAGACTCAAGTCCTGTGTGTGATGCCTCATTCAGGACATTAAGTGTCCTTTTTTAACAGAAGACTGTTGCTAGAAGCTGCAGCTAGACTGCAGAAGCATTAGTTTTATGTTTTTGAGGATGGAACAACTTCACACACACATAGGGAGGCTAGACCTATACAATTCATTTATTTTGGTTTATAAATTAATGTCAAGACATTTATGTTATTGATTTCTGAAGCACTTTCTAAATAATAAAAAGAGAGTTCATATGTATTTACTGCATGTATGCATTGATGAAAAATAAGCCATGTGCAGTAGGGATGTGCATCTCCATCACTGAGGCCGATGCTATGCGCATCTCGATACGTTGCCACGATACGATACATTAACGATACATTTGAAACACCAGGCGATGCGATACGATACGATTCACCCCTGTTGCGATACAGTTCGATACGATTTGATTCAACATTATGCGATTCGGTGCGATACGATGTGATTCAACACGATGCAAAAATAATGATACTTCAATATGGTACGACAGAGGATTTTTGTTTTATTCCTTATATGCAGCAAATCATACATTAACAAAAAAGTGCTTTACATATTTGGTACTGCACATCCCATCATGCCGTTTATTTTTTTACCTTTAAAAGCTCTCCAGAGTGCAGTACCATGTTATAACACCTCACAGTTAAACAATGTAAGGATGCATTGCTCATGATTAACAATGTGCAAATAACAGCTACCACAGAGCCATGCCCATACAGCTGTCAGCCTGATGTGCTGAACACTCATAGGCTAACTCACCAGTGAGCAGAAAGCAGTGGGTTCTATATGAACAATAAAGAACACAAATAACCTCTCACAAACAGGTATTTCATAACTGCTTACAGTAAGGAAGACATTTAAATTATTATTGGCCGTCACAGGCTGCTGTAAACTAAACACCACTCTCTGACAGAACACCTCACTGAGTGATTTCACTCAGTCTAACTTCCAGGTTTCTCTTTTCAGCCGCAGACCCCATGTCGCCTCTTTATGTGCGTCGCTAAGTTCCTCGTACTACTTGTATACTTTAAAGTGGCTCGGCATCGTTAACAATTTGGGAGCGATTTTTCAAGTTGACCGTCTGTAGTATAGTGCCGCGCACATATACCATCAGGACGTTACTGATGAGGTGCGGCTGCGGAGTGATACTGTGTGTATGCAAGCCCGCATCTAGGACGGATCTATGTATCATGGCTGTGGACCTGTTAAGTAATAAAGATACCTCATACAAAGGTCTACGGATACCTTATTGCTCTTCATGACCTGCGGTCAGCTATATAGCATAAAGGACTATTACACCGTCTTTCTTGAACAATCCGAAGTGTTGCCAAACGTTTGATTTGTAGGTATTTTTCGGTGCGCTGTGTTTCTCTTTCTCCTCAACTTCCGTGTGTGTTGATAACTGAGACTCTCGGCCTCCGTAGTGGCGAAGCAAATATCAAAGATCGTCTCTGCTGAGCAATGACAAGATGAGGGGATTTTTAATCGTTTTTTTACCGATGCAAAGACGCTACACAATCGATGCATCGCGAGTTCAATCCGGTTCAACCCAAACTGTAGCCGATGTGCACTCTTTCAACCGGTGCACTCGCATCTTGAACGTGTATGCCGGTGCACCGATGTGAATCGGTGAATCTTAACATCTCTAATGTGCAGTAATATAGAAAATTGAGGATGCAACGCAATGGTATGAATCGGGATGCATCGGGATATCGAATTGAATCGAATCGTTGACAGGATAATCGTAATCGAATCGTGAGACCAGTGAAGATGCACAGCCCTAATACATATAGGCTATATGAGTCCGTGTATCTACGGACCATTTGTTTTTCTTTATTAAAAAAGTAAACAGAAGAGCGTCTGAGAGGCGTTTTTGCCTTTTGCTTTTTACCTTACTAAATGGTCTAATGGTCAGTGGAGCGAGGGGGGGGAGGCCCGCGAAACTCGCGGAAGTGATTTCAAAACAAAAAGCACTCGTTTGCTTGGAACAAAGAAAACGGCCAAGACACACATTGAGTCCAGAAAATGAATGTTATTAAGGGCTGTAAATATAATAAGCCTGTGTCTAAAATTGACAACAGGCTTATTATATTTACAGCTGTTATACACTTTTGTGTTTAACAGCTGACCACCATGACATACTTTGTTTTAGTAGATTTCGCATGAGAGCAAAATGTATAAATATGAGCATTAAATTATATGAATATGAGAACAAAATGCATGAATGCGTGAGTGTAAATATATACGTGTGTAAGAGTGAAAATGTATGTATGTAAAAGGAGAATATATGTGCGTAAGAGTGAAAATGTATGTATGTAAAAGGAGAATATATGTGTGTAAGAGTGAAAATGTATGTATGTAAAAGGAGAATATATATGTGTAAGAGTGAAAATGTATGTATGTAAAAGGAGAATATATGTGTGTAAGAGTGAAAATGTATGTAAAAGGAGAATATATGTGTGTAAGAGTGAAAATGTATGTATGTAAAAGGAGAATATATGTGTGTAAGAGTGAAAATGTATGTAAAAGGAGAATATATATGTGTAAGAGTGAAAATGTATGTATGTAAAAGGAGAATATATGTGTGTAAGAGTGAAAATGTATGTAAAAGGAGAATATATGTGTGTAAGAGTGAAAATGTATGTAAAAGGAGAATATATGTGTGTAAGAGTGAAAATGTATGTATGTAAAAGGAGAATATATGTGTGTAAGAGTGAACATGTATGTATGTATGTAAAAGGAGAATATATGTGTGTAAGAGTGAAAATATGCTGCATTTTGAATGTCCGATAGTCCACCATTTCCACCGGAAATATCAAACATTTAATAAAAGTGAAAAACAATGAACAAGACTTAACGTATTCATCATAATTAATTATATTTATTTCGTATGGATGTAGGATTTTTGACTTTGTTTAGAGCAGTGATCTTCTACTATATGAACATTTTGGACCCAAAATCACAAAAAAAACGTAAAAACATATTTTGAAAATGATATTATTTTTCATATAGGTAACACAAACATACACAACGAAACTATTTAAAAGCTGGAAATATATACATGGGATGTCACTATGATAATGTGAAAGTTTGATTGAGGTAGCATGGGATTTCATTCTGATAAGGCAAAAGTGTTATTATAAATATAATACAAATATATATATATACACATTATGTACAAAAATCAGTTTTTTCTGTCTTTATCTGTGCCACGCTTCAAAGCGGTTTCTGTCAACAACGACACAGAGGGCAACATCACAGGCTCCTCCTCCTCCATGTCAAAAAACAAGCTTAAAGCTTGACTCACGTTCAGAGTTCTCTTCATCATAGTTGAATCTTCAAAACTCTAACTATATCTAAATTCTCAATGTTTGTCTGTCACTTTACTTCAATCGCAGTCTCCCGCCGCCTCTCTTTGTCTCCCGCCGCCTGTCTTCGTATATCTTCGTCTCTCTCCATTTCCCGCCGCCTCTCTTCGGTTCCCGCCGTCCCTCTTCGTCTCTTTTCGTCTCGTATCACTCCGTTTACCTGATTACCTCAGCCCCTCCCTGGTAAATACATCCTGTTGAGCAGAATCTACAGTTTCCAGTGTTTTCCGTTTTCGTAAAATGATAAAATACGGCGAAGATATTAAAATATGTGCTTCCATTATTCATACTTCTGAAATATATCTGTATTAACTTTATATCATCGTATGTCCGTGTTTATTGGGTCTTTTTGCATGAAACAAAGACTGGGATATAGTTTCAAGCCAGTACTTTCGACAGAAACACACGGCAATGTTGTCCGGACTGTTGTTTTTATGCGGCACCGGCTTGAACAAGTCATGTGATCTGATCACGCCGGCGTGACGGTCGACTCCAAAGGGTTAATATTAAATACATATAAGTATTTTTACAACTTGTATTTAGAAATACTCTGTTGTAATTATTGATGCATAAATGTGTTCATCCATTCAATGTGGCATCTGCTATAATGGGGTTAATGTATGATATTACTTAATAATACAATACATTATAATATATGATATGATAATTACATTTTAGTTTTATTCATTTCTTATTTCATAGTTTCTCATTATTATTATTTGTATCGCTCATCTTATTTTTGATTTTATTAATCTGTGTGAATCTGTGCTGTCCTGTTTTTCACTCTCACCCTGTTGCTGTTTGAACTACTGAATTTCCCCACGGGATTAATAAAGGTCCATCTTATCTTAACCTAATGTATAAATTGATTTACTTCAATCTACTGTACTGTGTAAAAACACCCCAACAATATTACAAGAAATATACTGCATAAAGCAAACTATATACTTTATTTGATCTAAAACATTCATGTTTTTTCATTATAGTAGCTTGTGAAAACCATACAGTAACAAATAAGTCATTACATGCTACAGTATTCAGCAAACACAACTGCAGAGCTGCAAACATTGAAACAGACTAAGTTCTACAATAACCAGTTGTCTTTGTGTATTTTGTGAATGAAGCGCCATCTCATGGTTAAATCCTGTAATTGAACAAATGGGGAAATTGGGCAATACCCTCTAGCAATTTGGCAACACCCCCAGCCACTGGCATCTGCTGGGCCTTTGACTGGGACACACCCATTTGAGTCTGATCTGGAGTGCTACATCTGTAAATGCAATGTAATGTAATGTAATAATGTGTGGAGTCTATTTGTATACAACATTAGAAAGACTGATACTTGTTGTTACATTATCAGCTTATTGTGCTCATTTTATGTGGCGGTGACTTTGGAATAAATAGAAAAAAATCACCAATCCCAAGGTTTGATGGATTGGATAGGAAACGAAGGGAAAAGTTACAGCAAGAAAGTGTTTAGCCTGCATTGGAAATGTTGCAAAAGGCAGGTGCACACTGCAGAGACAATGAGTTATTGAAGCTCTGGCCTTGGCCGTGTGTGTGTGTGCTCAACGCCCCTGCATAACTGGGAATCAGTGTAAATGGAGGATTCCCCTATCCATCTGCAAAGCAGCTTTAGCTAAAACAAATGACTAGGATAGCGGATAGAGTAGGGAGGGACTTCACCGGCCAGCCGAAGGTTGATTGGAGGATCGTGTTGCCAAGAGACTTTTTTCTAAGTCTGCACACCTACCAAAGAGAACCAAGTCTAAACCACGGTATCTCTTCATATAGTCTTGAACAATCATAAATGCACGGGCAACGCCCTGTGTAATAAAATGTATTGTTGCACAAGGTTCTGGGCTCTTTCCGGAAATAGACTGACAGGTTACAGCTCTGCTGCCTGTGATTTCTGTGACCGGACGGAGTCCTTGGCCAAGTGAATATATTTTCTTCTCTTATAATAAATAGTTAACTTAGAAGTTGTTTGTCTTTCCTGGAATTTTGAACACAACAAAAGCCACATAGCTGCACCGGCAAGGTGAATAAAGCTGGTAAAAAAAAGTGTTTGAATGCTACATTAACAGGTTTATGATAAAAAACCTGTCTAAGACACGAGTGGATCTGACTTGAATTACATTTGACTCGAGTGTTTCGTCAACTTAATGTGTTGCTTATAATATATATAATACTTCTGCATACAGTATGTGATACTGTGAGTGTTGCACGGCCAGATACGGCTCAGCAGACTCAGATAAGGAAATATATGATACATCATGATGTGATATGAATGATTATGGGACACATCGACGTCTGCACTCACAGTGCCGCGGACTGTAATGTTACTTTGATCCGGTTACTTATGTTAACTTGTGGCAGATATTTCAGTAAGCTTTCTTAACGCTAATGTTATATTTGTCAGATTGCTATGAACATGGGAGGTGATATTCTATTAATTTTCACGTTCTTAGTCAGTTGATTTTCACCGGCCGTCTTTCCTGCAACGGCAGTTTTTCTGTATTTCCTTTCTCCTGTAATATGATTTGATCGCTTTAAACTCCGCACACTGAGCTCTGATTGGTCAGCAGGCAGTGCTTTCACTGAGTTGATCTCTTATCCTGGAACCAAACCTGCTCCGGAGCAGGTTAGCCGTTCAGCATAAGTTACCATGGAGATCTAGCCCGCTAAGAAGAGAACCAGCGTCGTAGGACCGGAAACTATGAAGGTAGATATGGTGCAAAATGTGAGAGCGTGTAAAACCTGATGTGAGCACTTGCAGAAAAATCTGAGCTTGTGTGCATACATTTACACTTGTATCAAATATCCACATATCTGTGAACCAAATTTGAAGTCACAGAAGAAGAAAAAAATGAACTTAGTGATGAAATGCTCACTTGCAGAAAAATACATATTTTTTAAATATATTTTCCATTACAACTTGGTTATTACAACCTCTCAAATCAGTCATCACAACTTCACGAATCTGCTCTGTGGCAGTATACATCGACGAATCTGCGGTCTTGACTTTTGCTACACTTCCTGCGATAAATGTGTCACAAAAGTAATTTTCACCTGTAGATGTGTGGGGAGGGAGGGGGGTTGGAGCTATCAGAACAATGAGGCTTTCGGGTCAGTCACACAAGTGACTGTTGCCCCTTTCACACCAACGCAGCTCCCGTTCTAGCTCCGTGCTTCGCTCACAGTCACAACAACAACAATGGGGGACGGCGTTGGGTCGATGATCGTGTTACTTTTAATCATACGAAGCCAGATTAAATTAAATAACTACTTCTCCAACCTTATACTTTTCTCCAGAGTGCCGTGGTTCATTGTTTATTAATGTGTTACAGCGGCATTTACCGAACGCTGCAGTGCTGCTCTTCCACGGGAGTTTATTCTCCCGTTAACTCACAGCAGCGCCCGCTGTAAAGTAGGCCTATTCAGTCTGACTGTCACACAAGCAGCTGATAAAAATCCCCAATTCCCCTTAAGTGAATGTGTTTCAGTTTGAATTGATGCTGTTTGGCATCACAACGCTGTTATGAAAGTTTCTCTGGTATGAAATGGGTGATGTTAGCATAGCAACCGAAGCTAAACTGACTATATTTACTAGGCTACTTGTAGCTTGTTGCTATAACTTGTGGCATAAGCTGTTTTCTACAGGCACATTTTACCAGCGTATTTTTCATTATGATTCTACTTGTGATAGTCGGACATGACAACCTGTGCAGCCCATGTATTGATTCCATCTGATAGCTGCTATAATACAAAACAAAACATCTGCCTCCTCCACAATGATCAATAACAGCGAACGGGTGGTCAAATAAACAGGATCACACGAAGCCTGGTTACTGGTTAGTGTGGCCTGACTTTATAAATTGTGTTTATTTTACAAATGCGTTCTAGTCACTTTGCTCAGCGCTACTGCTTGTTTCAACTTTTATTTGCCGTAGGCTACTCTCCATAAACTGTTAGTTCAGGTTAATCTCGCACCCCTCCGACGTAAGCGTGACTTATGCGGTTTTTTCCTAGGCTAGACCGACACTTTTTTCAAGCTTGGTAAGAACCGGTTTTCGTGGAAAAGAGCCGTCTCCGCTGCGGCGTGAACAGGAAAAACCGGTGCTTATCAGGCACAAGCTCCGAACCGGCCCTGGAACCGCGTTGATGTGAAAGGGGCAACATGTAGGGCCCCGCAGTCATCCGGTTCGACCTGACATGGCTGTGACTGACCCGAGCGTGCGCCTCCTCGTTCTGATAGCTCCGCCCCTTCGCTCCAACCCCCCTCCCTCCCCCCACATCTACAGGTGAAAATTACTTTAGCGTCACAATCATCGCAAGAAGTGTAGCAAAAGTCAAGACCGCAGATTCGTTGATTTATACTGCCACAGAGCAGATTCGTCAAGTTGTAATGACTGATTTGAGAGGTTGTAATCACCAAGTTGTAATGACTGATTTGAGAGGTTGTAATCACCAAGTTGTAATGACTGATTTGAGAGGTTGTAATCACCAAGTTGTAATGGAAAATATATTTTTCTGCAAGTGAACATTTCATCACTAAGTTCATTTTTTGTCTACAAGCTACAAAACTTTTTTTCTTCTGTGGCTTCAAATTTGGTTCACAGATACAGTACGTGTAAATGTGTAAATGTATGTGCTCACATCAAGTTTTACACGCTCTCGCATTTTGCACCATATCTACCTTCATAGGAAACCCAGAGTTTTCCCTGAAGTTAGCTCGCTAAGTGGAAATACGGCTTCGTAGTACAGGCCTCAGGTATTAATAACAACAGCGCCGGTAGGTACCTCGCTCCCACGCTCAATCGCACTTTGGCTGTGAGCTGCGGGCGCCAGATAAGCCAACATCCCCCACTTTCATCACTTACAGCACCCATCGTACAGGGCGAATGAAAAGTGTAACCGGGATGAAAAAGGGTGTTACATTTACTTACTTATGAATGTTGTTACATCAAGGCCGAAAATTAGGATGAGCCCCAACGGTCAAAACATTTGTTTTCCCTCCCAGAGCTGTCAGCGCAGCGCCTCCACAGATCTGGCGCCCTAGGCGAACATCTATAACGCCAGAGCTAAGGACCGGCCCTGCTTATTCCCTCAGTTCTTATGGAAGAAACTACCATCTAACACCCCCCCGCTGCTCTGTCCAACACCTACTCCTTCATCCACACACCATGCACCACTGGTAGAGGAGTTTTTCAGTCCACCTATCACCACATTAACTACTACTTTGAATTTCACGCTGTTACAATAACTCCTCCCGTTTTATTAATCATATCATTTTCTACTGGTGGAGATTACAAATCCTGATGATATTCCTCGTTCCTTACCCACACTCTTTAACTTATTGTTCTCCAATCTCTCCAAACGTGATCCTTACCTCGTCCCCTCTGCCCGCCCGACCTACTGTCCTGTTTGTAATCAACTCTCTTCTTACCTTCATCAGAACAACACTCTTGATCCGCACAGTTTGTCTTTTTACAAAACTCAGCAGACTGAGGAACCGCTTAGTTCATTGTTTGTTAAGATAAGAAATACTACTTTCCTTTGGCGGTCCCTGGGAAGGTGGACACACACACACACACACACACACACACACACACACACACACACACACACACACACACACACACACACACACACACACACACACACACACACACACACACACACACACACACACACACACACACACACACTCCAAACGCTTGGCAGCTGGACTGACAACTCCTCCAACAACCCAACAACCCTTCTGCCTCTCATTCATCCTCTGTCTCTTGTTCTTAGTCCATCCTCTGCTCCACTCTTCCTCTGCCGTCTCTGGGCTGAGCGTTACGGGATGCAAGAGAGTGAAGGAAGAGAGTGAAGGAAGAGAGTGAAGGAAGAGAGTGAAGGAAGAGAGCGCCAGCTCAGCAGAATGATCAGACTGCCATAGGGGTACGGTCACTTCAGTTAATGACACAAAGTCCATCCTTTTAGAGACGCATCATTTCTTTTTTTAACAGATAACTAATTATTCTTTCAATAAAATAATTATGACCTATTTCTAAAAAAAACATCTGAAATAGTGAGAACATTTCATCTTTAATTTACCAGAGCCTATTGCATGTGATGCTTGAAAACACACAAACAATACATGTATTTGATTCACAAAAGTAAAAATGAAGGTAAGAAAGCAAATGCAACCATAACCTGTTTGGTGGTTTTGCATCATACATGATTAAAGGGAGGGTATGCTCATGACACGCATTTTTAAATAATTATCATCCGATAAAACAGACCAGTCTCTGCCAGTCTTTTTTTTTTTTTTTTAATCCGATGACGTTATCAGTTATTTTAAACTGCTTAATTACCGAAATAACATCAACCCTGTGGGCGGCGCAATTTTACTGGAAGTGACGTAAACTATGCGTTTGGTGTCGAGGACAAATTGATGTTCATGTTATTTACTCTAGTTACTCTGTCAATTCTATAGAAATATGCCTCATTGTATCGCGAAACATTGCCACAATTCGGATAGGAACAATCCACGGGATGCTCGGTTCCATCTGTTGCCAAAAGGTAAGCGTAAGAAGTACATTCAGAGGCAGTGGCTAGCGAAATGTGGCCGGCCCGAACCGAGAGATTCACAGGCTCATGTATGCAGCGAACATTTCAAGTTTCCGGACGACTACTCTGAGAGTATGATAAAACATAACATGGGATTTATGGAACAACCATTACTTAATGGAGATGCAGTACCATCGGTCTTTCTGGTGTCATCACCGACCAGGACACCAGTTCGGCCAGTTGAGAAATCGCCCTCTGCAAGTGTGAAGCGACGGAGGAGCAGAAGTAGTGCTCGGAGTAAGAATAAGGTATGTTATAGCGCATTTCCATTGCCGCGGGTAGCCCCGTTTAAACGTCCTTTAGCGTCCAGGCCAGGACAGTTTTTGGTGGCCTTTCCATATAGCGTAGTACCGGCTAGCGGGTACTTTTCCCCAGTTTTTCCGGCCCCATAAAATCGTGGTTCTAGGGCCAGGGACAACGAGGCTGAGTATGCTAAACTAGAGAGGGAATCGCTAGCAACAGTGGTACTACATGCATACATATCTAGTAATCAAAATCATTATATCTACTAAGTAGGCCTACATTGGGGTTGTATTGTTTGCCTTTTTACAAACTTTATTTTATATTATTTGGGCAGTACATGATATACACAATTGTATTGTTTGCCTGTAGTTGGCCTTATAATTAATAAAATATTTGAATTTGAAGTTTTGTAGATAGGGATCTTTTGGAATGATCTAGTCTTTGTAATTGTCCGGCGACGTTTCTCAGACTGTCCAGACTGCTTTAATTCTCTAGCTTAAATCAGTAAATGTTCTAAAATGTTTGCTGGGGCCCTGACAATACATTAGCAGACAGGAATGTCAGTATTGCCATCATTTAGACGAATGCGAACTCAAATACTCCGCCATGTTTTCGTGTGTTGACAAAGTGAACGCATGGATGACGTCACGACCATCACGTGACTATTGAAAATGGCCAAAATGGCAGCTGCCTGACGGAATATACAGGTTTGAATAAAAAAGAGCTATAAAATCATTATTTACCGGGGAATATCGCTGATTTCTTCAGGGTATGGTTTAAACATAACGTTTCACTAAATACTGAAGTTTTGATTAATTATCTAATGAGTGGACCATTCCTTTAAAGTAATTAAAAGATTAACACAATTGTAACTGCAATGGTTGTCAACAAAGTGAGAAATGACATGTTTCAGCACCACATCGCTCCGTATAAACTGTGTCCAGCAGATGGAACTCTCCTGCTGATAGTAACTCACCAATGGACGTGCAGCCTTGCACTGGGATTACATGCACAGAATACATGAGTGAGTGAGCTGTGCTAGCCTGTATAGCTGCAGCTCGCTGTGAGGGCAGGGAACTATAGCTGCTGAGGTTACAGAGCCTGGAAGGAAAATAGACTTTGCTGCAGTTTTCTGCAACAGAGGTCCAGCTGTTTACCGCCCCAGACTGCAGGGTGAGCTGGCAAGCACAATGTATACACATGCCTATGCACACACACACAGACACACACAGCTCTCACATACAGCTGGTCAGCTAGAGTTTTATCATCTCACCCACGTATCACTTTTAAAGACAAAACTGTGAACTGCCTTAAAGTCTTTCCTTACCTCCACGCTCTGTTCCGTCTCCTCCTGCATGCCTGTGCATGAAGATGTGTGTTTGACAGTATCTGTGTGTGTGTGTGTGTGTGTGTGTGTGTGTGTGTGTGTGTGTGTGTGTGTGTGTGTGTGTGTGTGTGTGTGTGTGTGTGTGTGTGTGTGTGTGTGTGTGTGTGTGTCTGATGAGAATCAACTCGCTATCTCCCTTGCTGGAAAGTGCTCTGTTCAAACGACTGCCTGCTCGCTGACTGGCTGCTCATGATGCCTGTGTGTGTGTGTGTGTGTGTGTGTGTGTGTGTGTGTGTGTGTGTGTGTGTGTGTGTGTGTGTGTGTGTGTGTGTGTGTGTGTGTGTGTGTGTGTGTGTGTGTGTGTGTGTGTGTGAGAAAGCGCTGTCAGTGTTGGGACAGCAATGCATTTCTTCCCCATCGCTGTATTGGTTACTGCGGCAAACGGGTTCCCTCCCACGCCCCGCCCGGCTGCAGGGAGCAGAGGGAACCAGGCTGCGCTGCAGCACGGCGTTACGCCAGGTGACACACATACCAGAGCACACAGAACTTTGACTACCGACTGAAAGTGAAATCAGTATGGGAGCAAAGCTTGCTTACAATGTGTTTCTGGTTAATGGTATCAGTCTGGCCAGATAAGCCAACCCAGTCTCACATCTAAACGTGTAATAACTACGTTGGTCCACAACGTAGGACGTAGTATTTCTACAAAAACGCCTCTGAAATTGTAAAATCCCTACGTTTTTTTTCACCATTCATTCCAATGGCTGGCGTCTATGTCACGTGATCTTCACATTTCTCCCTGCAGAAAAAAAAAACATGGCCGACATTCGTTTTATTCTCGGTGGAAAATGCCTATTTTAAGGTTACTTTGGCTTTAAAATGCGTTTTGATGTCATTTGATGCGAGAAATATGAGTTGTTATTTCAGATTATGTGTGCAGTGGATGTACATGATCTTTAGTTTGCTAGTTATTACGAAGATTACTTCAGGAAATTGTGTCCATACAACGTTTTCATTGTTACCAAGGTGGTTGTTAGGGACGCTGCTATCGATATTATTTCTGTTATGTTGTGTAACTGTTTAATGGTGTTATCTTTATTGAACCCCCGTTTTTCTACAGGCCTATTTTTATTTATGTTCATATTTGTGATAGTCGGACATGACCACCTGTGTACTGGCCCGGACCGGCCAGCAGGCCAGGCCATGGGAAACCTCCTGGTCCTCCCGATGGCCTGTTTTTTAAATTTGTTTATGTATTGAGAGCGCAACGCTGCGCAAATGTGGTCTGCCTCACAGGGGGACTGGCTGTCTACATGATGTGGTCTGCCTCACAGGGGGACTGGCTGTCTACATGATGTGGTCTGCCTCACAGGGGGACTGGCTGTCTACATGATGTGGTCTGCGTCACAGGGGGACTGGCTGTCTATATGATGATCTTCTGGGGTCATTTGGGTGGATTTGCCATATCTCTGACCCAGAGATCCTGTAAAATATGTTGATGACCGGCACATCTAAATCTCTCTTCAAATCTGTTCCCCTTATATGCAATACGCATCAGTTGCACCATTTATGTGACAGACACGAATAGTCAATTATAATGTCTAACACTTAATGTGGAGAAAGAGATGTCCTGTATGGGTTGATTGTGCGTTGATCTGTTGGTAATGCCTCGGGGTTCCGGTGGGCATGTAAACAAATGCATAATGCTGCGCTATACTTTGTGGCCTCATCCAGTTGCATAGCGACACTTATTGTTTAGGTGTCTTTTAATAAGCAGGTAGTCATATCATTAGCTAGAACTAGCTGGATCTGATCGATATGGACAAACGCGAGTGAAGTCTAATCTGACGGGAGAGAGATCAGCTGCTGCTGACGAGTCGAGACGCAGCTCTGCATCACATGCAGCGGTGAGCGAACAAAACACACACTTCAGGTTAGAATATCACACGTAGCTATTTTAATGAGCTCTCAAACTACCTAAACTAGTTATAGATATGTTTAGTTTTACAGTCGGGTCACTCATTACTAGGGTTGAGTATCGTTTGAATTTCCACGATTCCGATTCCGATTCTACTTTTCGATTCCGGTTCTTAACGGTTCTCAATTCCGATTCTTTGAGGGGCAGGGTAAAAAAAATGATTAAGTTCTTGTTGAGAAAAACAAGCATATCTGCCCTCTCAGGCATACCAGGAAGAAATGTTTGAACATGTTAAAGTAAAATGCTTCAATCTGGTGCACTTTAAGCAGAATGACTAGAGACTAGATCTAGGGGGTACATAAACACCCATATGAAAAAGATCGGTTTACATTTTAATAATTAAATAAGTATGTGAGCATAACCAATAACCCATAGCCAATAACAAATACATGTAACGTATTTTATGTTTGTTGTTCATTCATATCTTATTTTACTATTTTATTTATGCATATTTTTGTATCTCTCCAGTTTAAAACGATATGTCTGGTTTACTGTCCTATAGTTTACATTGGAATGATTTCAAACCTGTTTTATCCCAATAATTATAAAGGAGTGCCTTGGAAATATGTGTTTACGTAAATTGTGATCAAACCGTTTGAGACCCACTGAGATAACTTAGACTAAAGTGAACTATCTAAACCCTCAGAGTCCTTCACCTCACTGAGCTCTAGTTATCAGCCTCAGTCTGACTGGAGAGGACTCTCCCTCCACATCATTGGAGAAACATCTTCTTCTTCCGTTAGAGCAGCTAGCACCAGATGCTAATAACAACAGCGCCCTCCCTTTCTCCCTCGCTCACTCGCACGTTGGCTGTGAGCTGCGGTTGCCAGATAAGCCAACATCCCCCATTTTCATCACTTACAGCGCCCATCGTACAGGGGAAATGAAAAGTGTAACCGGGATGAAAAGGGTGTTACATTTACTTAATTATGAATGTTGTTACATCAAGGCCGAAAATTAGGATGAGCACCAACGGTCAAAACATTTGTTTTCCCTCCCAGAGCTGTCAGCGCAGCGCCTCCACAGATCTGGCGCCCTAGGCGAACATCTATAATGCCAGTGCAACGGGCCGGCCCTGGGCCCTTTCTCATTTCTCGAACTCCCCTCCTCGACTCCCCTCCTCGACTCCTATCCTCGATACTTAGTCCCGCCCACAGGAGATGCGAGCGGAGGACTCGAGGAGGGGAACCGAGGAGAGAGGAGGGGAAGCAGCAGGCGGTTAGAGAAATGAGAACTCCTCTCCTCTGAGCGGTCATTTTAAAGAGACGTCCATTAATGATGACAGGAGGCACAGCAGCCTCTGTCTGACGGACAGATGTGTTCATGACCACTTATTTACTTTGATTCATTCACAGTGCGGTGTCATGAGACAATAACAGGCTACAGATGCGGACACACACACACACATATATTTATATAAATATATACAATTTCAGAATCAAACGGAGCACTCTCATAATAACGTAACACTATCGGAGACTGGATATACCCCCCCCCCTCTCTCTGGTCGCTACAATGAGGAAATAAATTACGGGCCAAAAGTTTTATTTACAAGTAAGCAGAGGACACCAAACCAACTGAGACCTGTCTGTCCACTGCATCCACGCACTGTACAACACACACACACACACACACACACACACACACACACACACACACACACACACACACACACACACACACACACACACACACACACACACACACACACACACACTGTGTATTTTATTATGTGAAGCACTAAATGGTTTTAGAAATTTTTAAAATATCGACTCTTTGTAGATATCTACTAAACTAAAGCAAATAAAGAGAGTAGGCCTGTTATACTGAGTGATATTATACACACTGCTCTGCTTTCTGCACGGACCTCACAGCTGTTCTCACTGTAAACATCGCGTCCTTTCCTCCGGAGCGTCACGTGAAGCGATTTGTGATGATGCCGCACAGCTGTTCGTCTGACAGCAGCTCTGTCCCCGTTATTTTCACACACACCCCAGCCTATGTTAGTAAACATTTGTATCATCATGAAATAAAATAACTAATTCTCAAAAAAGATAAACGCCATTCTTAAAATGTATAAACGAAAAAAGCGATCATGAAAATGTTTCCAATAAATGAATAAAATGATTTTTGACCACTTTGTTGTTCAGACATGTCACATATTTGTAACATGAATTGAAACAAAACACGGTATAGACTGAGGAGTGACTCTCGTGAGTTTCATGTGTTTTCTTCACTCCGCAGGGAAACTGTTCTCATGTCAAGAAGCATCAGATCAGTGCATGCGCTGCATCGTCCAATCAGTAAGCGATACACAGTAAGGAGGTGGGGAGAGTATCTGAGGATTTCATCGGAGGATGGTCTGGTGGTTCCTCCATTATCGCTCCTCCATTATCGCTCCTCGGTCCTCAGAAATAAGCGCCATGGGACGGTACTCAAGATGGCACAGACAAATCAACTTCCGGTGATACCGAGGACCGACGAGCGAGGAAATGAAAATAATCGACCTGAGATGCAGCCTGTCTGTCTGTCTGTGTGTCTGTCTGTCTGTACCAGTCTGTTTGTGGGCGTGTCTGCTCTGATTAGATGATGTCACTCAGATGTGTGGCTCCAATCTGCCCAGCAACACCATGGCAACCAACTGCAACACTGAGTCCCATTAAGAATGCATTGGGGATTATATCTGACAATTTTGCCACCTGTTCAAAAACTATGGCTCCTATCGTGTGCATTTTGACCCGGTGGCGACAATACCTATTGACGCAGCAGCCACTGTAAGTACTATTCTTGTTTAATTAGAGTTCTCTATTTCAGTTATTCTACTCTGTATAATTGTTCTGTAGTTATTGTAGCTAAAACGGCGCTTTTGAGAGAATTTAAATCTCAGATCTGATCACGTGAACCTCTTACACTGCTCTCAGTAGGCAATCTTGGCTGCTTTTAAATAGGCATGGCCTCTCAGCTGTCGCCCATCAGCTGTAGAGAGTTAACTAATTAGAGGGGCGTGGCACCACAGCTGTGGGAACTCAGCAATCAGGTGTCCATTTAGGTAGCTCTTTCTTTGAGCGTCAGCTTCAGCGTCAGACGGCCGAAGACCGACAAATACATTGGAGTCCTGCGGGAGTCAAAGACCGACAAAGACATTGGAGTCCTGCGGGAGTCACGAGGGTGGCAAAGAGGAGGCAAATCCTACTCTGATTGAGCTAAGTATCGCTGGTGTCTTATTTTTCTTTTCTTTAGCTTTCTAGCCCCTCATGCTATAATCATGTGTATTTTCTCCATTCCTGTTTATGTGTCTTCTCGCAATTATCACTGGCCCGTGTATCGCCTAATCGCTATAACCGGCCCGCTCTCGTCTATCCCACGTGCTCCACTGACATCCAACATCTAGTTTCAGGCGGCCTGTGGAACTGCCAGTCAGCTGTTCCTAAGGCTGATTTCATCTCTGGCTACGCTTCCCTGCAGTCCCTGGATTTCCTTGCTCTCACTGAGACCTGGATTACTCCATTCAACACATCCACCCCAGCAGCTCTCTCCACAGCATATTCCTTCTCCCATACACCCAGACCCACTGGCAGAGGAGGGGGCACTGGTCTCCTGCTCTCTCTCAAATGGAGCTTTTCCCTCTTCAAGCTACCTAACTTCGCTCCTTCCACCTTTGAATTCCATGCCGTCACAGTAACCCATCCTATACAATGAACCCTTGTTGTTCTCTACCGTCCACCAGGCGCCTTGGGGGACTTCTTGGAGGACTTAGATCATCTCCTCTCACACATCCCTGAAACTGGCCCTCCCGCTGTACTTCTCGGAGAATTCAACCTCCAGACGGGGAAGATAGACGAACTAACATCTCTGTTAACCGCCTTTGCTTTCTCACTGTCTCCGTCTCCACCGACTCATAAAGCTGGCAATGTCCTTGATCTCATATTCTCAAGGAACTGCACTACTTCTAACCTCTCTGTAAACCCGCTCCACACCTCCGATCACTTCTTCATTTCATTCTCTCTACCCCTTTCCAAACATAACAAACTAATCTCTTCTCATCCTGCACTTGTCCGCCGTAACCTCCGTTCCCTCTCCCCCTCTACCTTTGCCTCATCGGTGCTCTCAGCCCTCTCTTCCTCTGACTCGTTCCAACTCCTGCCTCCAAACTCTGCTGCAGAAACTCTCCTCTCTACTCTCTCATCCTCTCTGGACTCTCTCTGTCCTCTCACATCTCGGCAGGCTCGTCAGTCCCCTCCTGCTCCCTGGCTAAATGACGCACTGCGTGCTAATAGAACCGTCCTTCGGGCAGCAGAGCGGAAACGGTGGAAATCCAAACACCGTGACGACCTCCTAACCTATCAGGCTCTCCTCTCCTCTTTCTCTGCTTCGATCTCTCAGGCAAAAAGCACTTTCTTTCAAGATAAGATCCAATCTTCCTATTCCAATCCCAAAAAACTATTTTCCATCTTCTGCACCCTCTTGGACCCCCCCAAAGCCCCTTCCCCCTCCACCCTCTTGGACCCTCCCAAAGCCCCTCCCCCTCCTCCCTTCTGTCCAGCGACTTTGTTAACCACTTTGAAAAAAAGGTTGATGATATTCGCTCTTCTTTTTCTGACTCACATTTACTCACCGCTGGGTCACCAGACCCTCCTTCCACCCGCACACTAACCTCCTTTTCCCCTCTCTCTCCAAGTGTGGTTCTTACCCTCATTACCTCTGCCCGCCCTACCACCTGTCCTCTGGACCCTATCCCTTCAACCCTCCTTCAGACTATCGCTCCTGATATTCTACCGTTTCTCTCCCATATCATCAACACTTCTCTAACTTCTGGTCACTTTCCAAACAGTCTCAAGGAGGCAAGAGTAAACCCTCTCCTAAAGAAACCCACTCTCAACCCGTCTGATGTTATAAACTACAGGCCTGTCTCTCTCCTCCCGTTCCTGTCTAAAACACTTGAACGCGCTGTCTTTAAACAACTCTCCTGTTATCTCCATCAGAACAACCTTCTGGATCCGCACCAGTCTGGTTTCAAGGCAGGTCACTCCACCTAAACTGCTCTCATTGCTGTCACTGAGGAACTGCACACTGCTAAAGCAGCCTCCCTCTCCTCTGTCATCATCCTGTTGGACCTGTCTGCTGCATTCGACACGGTGAACCATCAGATCCTCCTTCGCACTCTCCAAGAACTTGGAGTCTCAGGCTCTGCACTTTCCCTCCTCACCTCATACCTCAAAGACCGTACCTACAGGGTGACTTGGAGAGGGTCCGAGTCCGACCTTTGTCAATTAACTACAGGGGTCCCTCAGGGCTCTGTTCTTGGTCCCCTCCTCTTCTCCTTGTACACAAACTCGCTCGGATCTGTCATTAGCCCGCATGGTTTTTCATACCACTGCTACGCTGACGACACCCAATTAATTCTGTCCTTTCCCCGCTCAGAGACCCAGGTCGTCGCACGCATCTCTGCTTGTCTAGCTGACATCTCTCAGTGGATGTCTGCTCATCACCTCAAGCTCAACCTTGACAAAACTGAACTGCTTTTTCTTCCGGGAAAATATTGTCCCACTCTTGACCTGACTATCAACATCGCCACCTCCGTTGTTTCCCCGACTCAGACTGCAAGGAATCTGGGTGTGACCCTAGATAACAACCTGTCCTTCACTGCAAACATCGCTGCTACAACCCGCTGCTGCAGATACACGCTTTACAACATCAGGAGGATGCGTCCCCAGCTGACCCAGAAAGCCACGCAGGTTCTGGTCCAGGCTCTCGTCATCAGACGCCTAGACTACTGCAACTCCCTCCTGGCTGGTCTACCTGCATGTGCCATCCGACCTCTGCAGCTCATCCAGAATGCAGCGGCTCGTCTGGTCTTCAACCTTCCTAAATTCTCCCACACCACGCCGCTCCTCCGCTCCCTCCACTGGCTTCCGGTAACTGCTAGAATCCACTTCAAGACAATGGTACTTGCGTACCATGCTGCGAATGGATCTGGCCCTTCCTACATCCAGGACATGGTTAAACTGTACACCCCAGCGCATGCTCTACGCTCTGCATCAACCAAACGACTCGCGGCACCCTCGCTGCGAGGGGGACCCAAGTTCCCATCAGCAAAAACACGTGGGTTTGCTATCCTGGCTCCAAAATGGTGGAATGAGCTCCCCGTTGACATCAGGACGGCAGAAAGCTCACACACCTTCCGGCGCAGACTGAAAACTCATCTCTTTCGACTCCACCTCGAGCGATAGAATTACTAACAAAGAACTACTAACAAAGCACTTCTATACTAACAAAGGGCTGGCTTATCTAAAGCCAGTTGAGTAGCACTTGAAATACTTGGCTCTATGAAACCTGATGTACTTATATGATTGTGTTTTCTTCAAGGTTGTGTCTTCCTGGTCGAATGTACTTATTGTAAGTCGCTTTGGATAAAAGTGTCAGCTAAATGCAATGTAATGTAATGTAATAAATAAAAAAATTACCAGAAAGGGAGCATCAGGGAACTCCAATGAATACGTTGTTTTTTGGTGTTTTATATGTAAAATGTGGCGATGGGAGCAGTTTGTCTAAAGTGTACTTCTCTCTGTTCTAAAGAAAGTTCAGAATTTGTTTTACATGGGAATCAATTGGGAGCTAGGTGGACTTTTTGTCTCTTCATGCCCTCAAGAGGCATTTTGTTTAATATTTTTTTCTTAATATTTTTTTATCTTCCAACCTAGGAGAGGGTTTCCTACGTTTTACATGAAGAAATATGTCTGAGGAGTGTAGGGTTTGGGAATTATGGCAGGTTTAAAAAAGATTTGGGGAGAATTTCAAGCACTGCTCCACTCTGTTTTGAGATCTAGACTTAACGAGCTGCGCAATACAAACTCATGTTAAAATCTGTGCCACAGCCACAGCATTCCACTATAGTTCTTTGAATCTGTATTAGTGTGAATGCTGTTTACATCATTCCACTATAGTTCTTCAATGTATGTATTAGTGTGAATGCTGTTTACAGCATAGTACTTCAAATCTTTATTGCCCTTATTTCAGCCAATACTTTGGCTCTCCATAACTTCAGCTTATTTTCAGCTACAGAAACCATTCAAATATTAAACTATTCAGCCTGTTCAGGGACCTCACAAAACCCCAAAAAACAATATTTCAGTTCATTGGGGTTCCCTGATGCTCACGGTCTGGTAATTTTTTGATAGGAGCCATAGTTTTTGAACAGGTGGCAACATTGTCAGATATAATCCTCAATGCATTCTTATGGGACTCAGTGCTGCAGTTGGTAAATCGTCATAACTCGTCACCATGGAAACCTTTGATCTCTGGGTTTACACTCACAGGTGTTTGTAAACATTCAATCACTACTACTTACATTTAATATATTTATTTAACTCATTCAGCCTAATTTCAGCTGCAGGAACCATTCAAGTATCAACTATTCAGCCTTTTCAGCACATGATGGGACACTTTCAACTTTTTATAAATAAGTTATACTTTTTAAAATATTCAGCTTTTTAAAGTCTTTTTTTAACATGGAAGTTATTGCAATGCATTTGAGCTGTAACAATTATCTCTCTCTCAAACACACACACTCTCTCTCAAACGATAAGATAAGATGGACTTTTATTAATCCCTCTGCATTTGACCCATCCTAGTGTTAGGAGCAGAGGACTGCCATTTTGAACGGCGCCCGGGGAGCAGTGTGGGGAACAGTGCCATGCTCAGGGACACCTCGGTAGCACTTGGTCTTTCCGGGACTTGAACTGGTGACCTTCCAGTTGCCAAGCCAAGTCCCTATGGACTTCGCCGCCACCACCGCCGGTGGTACGTACGTCTCTCTCTCTCTCTCTCTCTCTCTCTCTCTCTCTCTCTCTCTCTCTCGTCTCTCCTCTCTCTCTCTCTCTCTCTCTCTCTCTCCTCTCTCTCTCTCTCTCTGCTCTCTCTCTCTCTCTCTCTCTCTCTCTCTCTCTCTCTCTCTCTCTCTCTCTCTCTCTCTCTCTCTCTCTTACAGTATGTGACGCTGTAAGTGTTGCACGGCCAGATACGGCCGGAGAAGCTGACTCAGATAAGGAAATGTGATATTATGATATATGATCGACGATGATCTGATATGAATGATAAGTGCAAAACTGTATTTCCTTTCTCCTGTAATATGACTTGAGAGATTTAAACTGCAAACTGAGCTCAGCAGGCGGTGCTTTCACTGAGTTGATCTCTTTTCTATAGACGCCGGAGGCGGGCAGCGTCAGGTAAAAAAGTGATTTAGCCTTCCCAAACCTGAGCCTCACGCGCCGCCTATGGTAACCTCCTAATGTAATGTATAATTCCTTTGAAAATGTTGAAAAAGTGCTCAAACTTCACATGTGTGCTAACAGTACAGCCGTGAAGACATCTACGGGACAGTTTTGAGATTTCTTCAAATGCTGTTGCCATGGCAACACAATGCTCACCATGAAACACGGTTTTCTCATAACTTCAGTGAAAATGCTCGAAATGGCCCAAAACTTCACAGGTTTGGTAACGATGCAGCCATCAACACATCTAAGCGTATTATGGGATGTCATCAAATGCCATTGCCATGGCGACATATAATTCACCATCAAGTTAGTTCAAAAGTTTAAAGTTTAAATATTCTGCTGCTTTCCCAAGCCTTTTTACTTTCTTTTCTCATCTTAATACAAATTCATTCACTACTTACATCTGATATTTAACTCCTTCAGCCTATTTTCAGCTGCAGAACCCATTCAACTATTACATTATTCAGCTATTTCAGGACATCAAGGCTATACATGTTGTTGTTTATACCTTTTTTTAAACCTTTTCTTTTAAATATTAAGCTTTTTCTGCATTTGTAGCTAAAAGCAGTTACCATTCAGCTAATAACACACTAAATTCAGCCATACATTTTCACAGTTTACAGCATTCGCACGCATTTTCTGCAGGAAATGCATTTTCTAGTTATTTCCGCCAATACTTTGGCACTCCATAACTTCAGCTTATTTTCAACTACAGAAACCATTCAAATATTAAACTATTCAGCCTGTTCAGGAATCGATGGGAAACCTTAAACCTTTTCAAAATATGTCATACTTTTTGAAATATTCAGCTTTTTAAACTCTTTTTTTAACATGGAAGTCAATAGGAAGAGCCTTCAAATCCTGTTTTCCTACACTTTGCGCCAAATGCTACTCCTTCCACATACTTTCAGCTAGACACTTCATTCCAACTTTCAAATGATCACAAGACCTTCAGCTATTCAAAATTGACTTTTCTTTTTGATATGTTTTAAACTTTTTGAGATATTGAATTTAGTTTGGAGCTTGGTAGAGAGGCCTTTTTCATATTTTAACATTGGAGTGGATGGAGCAGCTCGTTAACTCTAGAGTGCTTTGATCTCAAAACAGAATGGGATGACTCTGAAATTATATTTTATTAAAAAATCTGTATTGAGAATGGCCAAACGGCTCCGTGTGTACGTCCTTTTCGATCATTTACTGATAACGATGACGCCATAGCTCGCCTCTCCCCACCTCTGCTGCTCACTCCCGCGTCACATTGCTGATGTGTTTCGCCAACAAAGACAACAATGGCAGATCACAGGGTTGCGTCCGTGCTCCAGACGCTACTGACCATGCTACAGATGTTAGTGCAACATCTACAGTTCGTCGACCACAACCATCAGCAACAATTGGACATGGAGAACTACATGAACTACATGTTGCTAAATCGTGGAGAATAAACAGAAGAGCAACCATGCTCGGGGGGTCTTCTTCGCTGCTTTTGGTGTATTTTGTGGCGGAAGTACTGCTCCACTTACAGGCCCGGCATATGTACTACAGCGTCTCCAGCGCGTCGAGTGGTCTCGTGTGGACGGACACGTTTCATGAGCCGATTCCGTGTGGACGGAAGACTTTTTTGATATCGATTAAGGTTCATTTTTGTATCCTACCAACTACCAAGTCAGCATTCTACGCCTCCTGGACACATTAAAGCAACAGGAATAAACTGATAAATATTAAGCCATAACAAGAGATGTCCAAAGCAGCAGCTGATGGGACGGAACTTAACTTTGAGCTTTGCATAGGATCAAACTTTTTTCCCATTCTTGAACATTAATGAGTTCAAAGAAGAAGAAGCATTCTCAGTAGTTAGGAGAGCTGACTGCACCCTCATACGTTCTGTTGTGTTTTTCTTAATTTGTCATTTGGAGTTAACACCAACATGCTCTGGAAGGTGATGTTGGAAGATGCATCAGTCGGCAAAATTAATGTAGGGGGAGGTGTTCAAGATATTGTATAGAATATATTTTTGGTTCCAGCCTTCCTGTTACCGTGGTAACTGTCCATCGATTCAGCAGCGTTAGTGAACAGAGAACCAAATTAATCCCCCGCCCCCTAAATTCTTTCTTTATTTATTTTTCAGAGATTGTGATGTAGAGCTGGAGGAGGAAGAGGAGCAAAGAGGAGGTTGGGATGAGGAGTGGAGGAGGAAGGTAGAGAAGGAAATCTGGGGGTGGATGAATTAGAGTGAATAGTACTGTTCAGAAGTTACTACATTTGGCATCATTAAACAGCCAGTGAGTTGGCACTATATGACAGCTTGTAACATGGTGTATGTGACGAGACCTTCCCCTGTAATAGGGAATAAGGCAGATACTGTCAGAGCATGGATACTTATCCAGTCATCATTTTAAGTCAGTCATGGTCCAGCTAGTGGCTTTTCACGTGTTCTTCATGTTATGTTTCATGTCGAGTACACTTTTTTTGCAGGTTATACAGCTGGTTTGTGTTTCTATCTGCACCTTCTGAAGACTGCTAGACACAACAAATATCATGTATATTTATTAGGGCTGTCAAGTTAACGCGTTAATAACGCGTTAACGCAAAACAAAAATAACGCCACTAATTATTTCAACGCGATTAACGCATGTGTATTTTTTGTCTTCGGCCGCCCCGTAGTTTCAGAGCGCATCGAGTTTAAAATACCATCTACAAGCTGATGCTGATAGCCCCGCTCCTGCCGTCCGCTTGCGGCAGACCACACTTCCACGCTCACCGGCAGGCACCGACTGGCCTTCGGGAGGACCGGGAGGGTGTGTGTACGTGTGGCCCGAGAGAGAGACCGTACGTGTATTGTTGTTGTTAGCAGCTGGTGCTAGCTAGCTGCGCTAACGGATCTGATTAAATGAAAACAGAGGAGCGACATTTCGCCACAACTGCGCCGAGCACTTGACTTTATGCAGGAAGCCAGACAGTGGGACAATGTAGGAGAAGTCAGCACACTCAGCTCGGATAGTGCAACATGATTGCAGCGTCCAGGCAGCTCCGGTTCGAGCATATGCCTTGAGTTGCACATAGCTCCAACGATCCATCACAATCACACACACACACACACACACACACACACACACACACACACACACACACACACACACACACACACACACACACACACACACACACACACACACACACACACACACACACACACACACACACACACACACACACAGTATTGTATTATTGTATGGGAGAGGATCCAGATTGTATTGAGGCGAATATTTGTAATGTTCGGAGGTTGTTGTGTTTAATATTCATGAGAATATTTGTCATTGTTCAAATGATAATAAACATTTGCATAAAGCATATTTGTCCACTCATATGTTGATAAGAGTATTAAATCTCTTAATATTGATATTAATATATTTAATCATGCGATTAATCGCGATTAAATATTTTAATCGACTGACAGCCCTAATATCCCTAATATTTATCTGCAGGTCTCCCTTGAAAAAGAGATCATTGATCTCAATGGGATTTTACCTGGATAAATAAAGGTTTTGAATTGAATTATTTAAACTAATATTTCAGCCACCTAGAATAAAAACAGCTCTGTAATTCTAAGACAAAACAAGTGGATAACATTTCCCATGTGAGGAGAGTGATAGGCAGCAGTTGAATTTAGAATTTAAAGGGGACCAATTATGCAAAATGCACTTTTTGATGTCTTTTATACATAAATATGTGTCCCCGGGAACTCACAAAGTGTCAGGAAACAAAACCCTCTCTCTTTTCCTCCGTACCCACTAGTGTTAATTTCGTTGACTAAAACAATGACGAAATATGTTCGTCAACGACCTTGTTTTCCATGACGAAAACGAGACGATGACAAGACGGCACCGACGGCAGTAAACAATCATCATGCAATATCGTTGACGAAAAGTGACGAGACGAAAATGTAGTTTACTAAATAAAAACTATGCCAAAATCTCTCTTTACTTTCGTTGACGAAAAATGAGGAGACGAAATATTATCAAAGATAACGTTACATCTCTGATAGTTAGTTTTTCTCCCAGCAGTTCCATTTCCGGTGCTGCGGCTGGGCAGCAGCTGTGTGTGTCTGCGGTGCGCGCGGCGGTACATTTGAATTACACCGGGCAG
The DNA here is from genome assembly GCF_902827115.2 of Pseudochaenichthys georgianus. Classification (NCBI taxonomy): domain Eukaryota; kingdom Metazoa; phylum Chordata; class Actinopteri; order Perciformes; family Channichthyidae; genus Pseudochaenichthys; species Pseudochaenichthys georgianus. The sequence goes on from NC_047516.1 coordinate 39,853,372, forward strand.
CGGCACAATATGAACTGTCAGGAAGACTCGGGTCTAACTCATGGTCTAACTAACCTTATTTAACAGAAAATAAAATGGCAACAACAGGGCTTGGGAGCAGTGGTCGCACTCGCATTAACCGAATACCCCCCCGTCAGCGCGGGTGATTGTGCACTCGACGGATAATAATGGATTATGACGGAAATGTTACGATCCTGTCCGTCAAAATGACTGACAACGAAAACGTCTAAAGCCACCACTGCTTGGGAGAAACAAACCATGTGATATTTGGGCCCATTTTCGCTACAATGAGGCGGAGAAAAAAAGCGAATGCAATGTATTATCAGAAGGGAAGCAATGTGGCCATAACACAGGTAAAAACACCACACACCTGACCAGATGAAGGTGACTAAAACTAAAAAGAAAATTTAACACAGGACTAAGACTAAAACTAAATAAAAAAATAGCTGACGAAATGAACACTAGTACCCACATCTCTAATAAAAAAAAGGGGGGGGGTGCTAATAAGCAGATCCAGAATTGTTGCTCCTATAACGTCATTGGCGACATCCGGCCGATGTGACACGTCCCAACCAGAGCCCTATAATAGAAGAGTTACGACATCTCCGTTCACTCCAATGGACCATTTTTGTACAGCAATGGCGGATCGTGGAGCCTCTCAATAGTTCCCGGAAGTTAGCGCCGCCGGCAAGGCTAGCAGCACAGTAGAGTTGCAGCATAATAGACCGTTAGTGATGGACTTTTAAAGTTAAGAAGACGTTTAAAGATTTATATTGCGGATATTATCAGTACATCTGATTCAAATTAACATTTGTATTAAAGGATGTTAGTGGATCCACTAACATCCTTTACAGTTACGTTTACAGATAACAGATTAGGTTAGGATACCGGATAAAGTTAGCAACACACGTAAACCATGATCAGCCTTTTATTTGTAAATTCCGTTCTCTTAATGTCATTTCGTCCAACGTTGTGGTATTAGAGAAGAGGGGCTTCTTAACGTGCTTTTATCCGGGGTGGAGGGAGTTAAATATTAGTGAAATATAACATTGGGGCGTGTGATTGTAGTGGGTGGAGGTGGTGAAATGAGGATATCCATTTTGGAGTTCAAGCTAGTATAATATAGTTAACATTACATAATAATAAGGAAGAGAGCTATTTTTGTGATACATCGCTATTGATATGGATTTAGAGTGCACATTTGAGACTTCTAAACAGTAAACAAAAACTTAACTTATGGGTGAGTGTTTTTAGCAGAGCCATATTATGTCTTTGTGATTCTGTTGATTATTACCGGTCTGTATTATGTTGCAGCTCAGCTGATGTTGGATTGATGGCAAAGAGAGAGGGACTTACGTGAGAGTGAAAACACAAGGTACGTTTAAAATAGGTCAGCAATTTCCCATCCTATAGGTTGCTAGATGTATCTAACCCTTTCTCCTGTCTCCCTCTCTCAGCACAAGAACCCCAGGGGGATTCAATGGAGCCTGAAGACCTGCACTGAGACCCTCACCCTGCGCCTGCGTCTCAACTCCCAAAGCTTTGCAAGCCTCTCCCTGGTCCTTATTTTTATTAAACACGCATTAAGCTTCCCAATGGTGTGGTCTTCATTTTGTGAAAAATATGATTACCTCACATGTTGTGTTGCTGTTGTTGTCTTTTGTGATAGTTAAATTGCTCCTGCTGACTTGAGCCAGACATTCTTTCCTCCTCTCTGTGTCAGTGGGGAAACCTTACATTCATACTCCTTTCTCTGAGCGTTTGGAGCATCCCCCGGCAGCACAGCAAACCATGGGGGAGACGATATGCCAGGACAACACGGAGGAAAAGGCACCGACAAACTGCATGACATGCTATTCAATGTGTATTGAATTCCATTTATTTACAATGGATGTTCCTAAAACAACACATTTAACATCATCATCATGCTGCTGCTGCTAGTGCTTTGATGAGTCAAAGCACTAGCAGAAGCAGCATGACATCAATGATGGTTCACTGGCAACAGGACACGGATCATTGACATTGCCATGGTGTCATCAGCTCTCGGAACCAGTGTGTGTTCAGCCTTGATTGGAATTCACACGTTCTCTGGGTGTGACTCCACAAGCGCTTTCTATGGCAAAGGTAAAAGAAAGTCATTTGCTGTTGCATGTGAGAAAGATGACTACCTTAAGGCTTTTAGAAGTTTAGGTACTAACTTTGACTTGGAGCAATCAACATTTGCACTTCTTTGCCGGTATGTATGTCACCTATATGATCAGCCAGCAGCCAAAGACGTAAATGATGCTAGGTACAAGGCTTTCTGTATGGTATCATCGGCCTTGCCAGAATTAAGCATTCCCCCTACTCCTGATGCCCTCCATCAGCACTGCAAAAGGGCAAATTACCAGGCAGCAATAATGAGGTCCTGTCTCAAAAGAGAAATTAATGCTCCATCACCTGCTGGATATGGTTGGGAAATAGAGGATGGGAACTTACACGTCACCTGGATGACAAGAAATCCTGCCCCTGACAGTGTGTTGCATGTGATAGACTGCAGCTGCAAAGAGTCTGCCTGTGAGAAAGGCAGATGTTCATGCTTCTCTGCAGGACTCTGTTGCCCTGACACTGACAGTGAGGAATAGGAATAAAAGAGCCTTCTTTCCACCTTTCTTAAGCTATTTTCTGTTCTTTTGGTTTTAGCGCCTGGCCGACGCGCTCACACATCACTCAGAGATACGTTTGTTTTTGGTACATTTATTTCCAAGTTATCGTATCTTACCAGACGAGGTTGAAACAGTGTTCGTACTTTAAATAAACAAATAGTCTCTTCTCTGCAGTGCAATGCAGCGGTCAAAAAACCGTGTGGCTTCACAACCAAACTAGAACACAGAGTATAATCAGCAGGACTCTTTTAACCAGCTGAGGCAATCACAGCACCAATCAGCCGCTCCGCCCAGCCGTGGCTGCGGGTCACGATCACCTGACACCAATCAATTATACTCCATTACATGTCCTTATTCTGTTTTGTACTGTTTTCTATGTCATACCTTTTTATATTTGTAATAAATCTCGTTTTTATGGTTCATCAGTGTTGTTTTCATTTGTGGAGGGATGAATGAGTAAATAAATAAATCAATGGACATTGGTATAAGTAAGGCAAGGCAAGTTTATTTATATAGCACTTTTCAACACAAGGCAATTCAAAGTGCTTTACAAAAAATGAAAGACATTAAGAAAATGGCATTTAAAATCAGTCATTAAAAAGAAAAGCTAATAAAATAAACATTAAAAGAAAAAATACATGGATAAAAGTTACAGTGCAGTCTAAGATATGAATAGTTCAATTAAAAGCAGCGACAAAAAGAAAAGTCTTCAGCCTGGAAGTATTGCTTTTTATTGATCTAAATTACTTAACGTAACAAGTTAACCTTCTTCTTGGACGCAGCTATGTATGAAATCAAGTCATTTTAAGAGTGCATTTAACGTGTATAGGGTAACAACAGACAGACAAAAAGTCCTCAGTCTAATGGAATAATCCACGAGCACAGCCAATGAACCTAGCGATGCGAACATGGTAGTCCAGGAATGATAGTTTGATACATTTGAGTTTGATATACTTTATTAATCCCCGTGTTGTTTGTAGCTGGAGTTGGCTGATAAACGCTGCTAGTCAATGTTGATTCGATGGTCAACTCTGTTCCCAGATAGTAAAACCTCTCACAAATACCGCGTATATAACGCAAATACCTCGGACTTAGTGATGTATTAAGACATATGACAAAACATGACATAAAACAAGCATACAGCACTGTTTAGAATCCATTTGGTCTGGTTTAGCGCAACCATCTTTCACTTCTGTTGACAATATGCAGCTACCCAATTGGTGTAGCACGATCACGTGACGAACCGTGGCACTACTTTGGACCAAGATATTATTACGCTTTGAAGGGACTAGTTCAGCCAATAATTACGTGCCTAGAAGAATTGGCAGGAATTTTAGCGACAAACTTTTTTTGGGTGGATAAGCATGACTCGTTCTTTTTTATGAACTGAAGATTGTGTAGTTCCACTTCTGTGGAGCGGGTTGAAACGATAACAGGGTTCACCTTATGGCCTAACGTGAGGATCAAGCATTTTGGACATCCGCTGTCGCAACTCTTCTATCTATACGGCGCTGGTCCCAACCTATCGTCTCCGGCACACGTGACACGTCCCAACCTATATTCTCCAGCACACATGACACGTCCCAACCTATGGTCTCCGTATACAGTCACAGCTGTGTGTCTGTGTGTTCAGCAGGATGTCTGCTGGAGGCTTAGAGAGTAAAGTTGTGATATAGAATACATATAATGGCACTGTTCTAGCGGTAAACACTTAAGAAAGAACATGTCAAGCTATGAGCTGTATCAGAAACAATGCGCGGCGTGTTTTGGGAGTAATATGCTGTGTGTTTACATTAGCAAGCATGCTAACACTCAGAGCTAACCATGGAGCTAACGCTGTCGGCTACTGGAGTCTGGAGAGAATATGTGAAACTGAGTCCTTGTGGTAAACCCTGCGAAAGAGAAAAGTTTGAGCTCCATACTGTTTCAGAAATAAAGCTTGAAGTGGTTAGGAGCATAAGATGGCATTTAATCACCGCAGCGTTTAGCTGAGATCTCCCGGTAGAAATCTCTAGCAGGGGAAAGCTGCGTGACGCTACAAAGGGGCGTGGCTAGCAGCAGATGTTCAATTTAAAGCAGAATCAGCCTGTTTGCAACAGGGCTGCAAAAGAGGGGTATGATCCGTGTATGAGGCATGGCTACAACGGGTGATCTGTTTGGTATTTTAAGCAAAACACTTCACAGACATGTTTTGTATAAGTATGGCCCTACTATGGAGCCAGAATTGGGTCAATATTCTAGCGCGCAAAACAGGGGCATCATTCGGGGTCTTGCCCACAGTGGCGGCGGCCGCCGCGCTACAGTGGAATGTTCTACTGCAACACTCCCCACACGCACACACACATAACCCCCCCAAAAACGTTTTAATATTGAAGTTAAAAGCATCAATCTGGTACACCCAGATGAAACAGAACTGTAAACAGATTTACTTTTTCTTTATGGATATTTTACAAATCACTACCCTTTTAAACTTTATCCTTGTTTTACTGCCATATAGTATTTCATAACTGTTTCCTTTATTCTCTTATTGTTTTTATAACTATAATGATCATATGAAGGTGTGCCGCGGAAATAATCTTTTGAATAATTTGTGACCAAACCGTTTGAGACCCACTGAGATAACTTAGACTAAAGTGAACTATCTAAACCCTCAGAGAGTCCTTTAGCTCACCTGCGCCTCTCAGTCTGAGAGGAGAGGACTCTCCTCCAGCTTGTTGTGGAACAAACAGCTCCTTGTGTCCGTTAGTGCAGCTATCTAACCAGATGCTAACAACACGGTCCCTGCTGGCACTGGTCCCCCTCTCTCCCTCTCTCCCTCCTCTCTCTCTATCACACTAAATGCGCTATAGAGAACCGCAGTGACTTGTCCTAAAACCAGGAAATAAATTAGCATTTGTTCCACGTCCCATACTACCGACAACATGTTTGTTTACTGTCCTGGCTTCACGGCCGCACACCATTTACGTCACAGCCAGGCATGAGTTAGGGAGCACTGGATTTGTGAAAAACTCCCCTCTTCCTAAACCACTAATACCACAGTACTGGCAAAACGGGAGGAGCCGAGTGAAAAACAAGCGCCCCTCATCCCAATCCACCCACACTGCAGTATTTTTTTCTTTTTTTTACCCAAAAAATATATTGTATATTATCGGGGCTATTAATACTGTTATCGGGTTTATCGGGATGACAGTATTACGATAATTATCGTGCACCACTAGTGATAAGGCTTATTACTTATTGGATTATTACTTATTACTGTTTTTATATTTTAAACCCCAAACCGATGGAAAACCCCCACAGCAACATAGAAAAGACGGTCACAACATGACCCGGCGCTCTAGTTAATAGACAAAATAATTTCATACATAATATTATTAATGACTTTATTTTGAAATTCAAAAAAGCTAGACATTTTACAATTAAACAAACAAATAAAAACAAGGATAATTGTGTGTTATTGGTGAGTAAATAACAGTGTGTTATTTAGAAAATAATAACAAATTAAAAGGAAAAAAAGATTTAAAAAATAGGTTTTTTTAGATTTCATTATTCTGAGCCCCATTTATTTTGCTCACCGACGGCAAAAAAAAGTCAGAGATTATATCATTTAAAATAAAAACAATAATTGTGGCTTGATATTGAGTAAGAAAGTGTTTTTATGAACCACACAGCTTCCGGTCCTATAACACCCGACCGGACAAAAAGACGTGGCGCAGGCACGAAACATACTACCTGACATGAAAAAAATGGGAACATCGTGCTGGTGAACACAAATCAATAGATTACATTTCGTGACTATAACACGAAATGCCGTGAGACTGGGTTGACACTGCACACACCTACATAATAACATGATTATGTCAAGCACATTCAAAACTTCCCTTGAAATAAATGTGCTAGAAGAATAAAGTTGCTTTGCTTCTGTTCACCAGTCAAGAATTTAAGCTACAGCTGTCTCTGAAATTGTCCAGACACAGCCCTCTTCTACTTCTACTCTCTTACACAAACACTCTAGGCAAGTATTTATAGTACAGAAACCAGCACACAGATGGAATACTGACCAGGTAACAGTTTCTGTCTTGTGGTTTGGCAACCTCACAGAATATCCTATAAATAAATAAAGCTTAATATATTTGCCAACAACTGTTGTCATTATAGTCAATGAAACAGTAGCTAGCTTACATTTCCACTTTTTTATTAAGACAATATATCATGTAAGTTACATTTTGAAACACATCTCTTACATCTTTTTTAATTGTGATTTCAATAAGACAACAATTCATTGTTCAACTCTAACGGAACCTGTGCGTTATGTGGTTATTCAACCGAAGGAAAGAGAAGCCACTGCTGCATTACCTCACCAAAAGTGTGTCAGATTCAAGATGAGAGAGATAATCTGAAAACATCAACAATGGCATGGTATCCCAGTACTCTTAACGCCCCTGAAGCATTACATGCTATGGAATTAAAACTGTAGATCATTATGCTGTGCACAATCATTATGGAGAGCTGAAGACTTAAGATAGAGCTGAATATAATATTCACAGTGTCATACGATATCTCACATGAGCACTCAGAGGAAGTGCCTCTGTATGACTGCTGCATAATGTATTTGTTAAGAATCAAGGTACACACAGAGACCAGAATATGTGGACACATGATATCTACAGAGCCAGTTGTCCTGTAGTAGAAGTTATGACAATGTGAGGTCAAGATGGCCACTCTGACTACAGGTATTCACAACACTTTTGTTACATCAGTCCTGCACTGTGACACTTGAATCAGACCTGGATATAGAGGAGGTGTCTCAGGTGTAGCATGTGTAGGCTAAAGGTGAACATTACATACACAAGTCACATTTACAATACTGCATTGTACTCATGTCCCAAAAGCACACAGCCATGAATGGGATGTATTTGATATTGCACTTTACAGCAACTTAAAGGGGACTTATTATGCAAAATGCACTTTTGTATGTCTTTTATACATAAATATGTGTCCCCGGTGTGTCAGGGAACTCACAAAGTGTCAGAAAACAAAACCCTCTCTCTTTTCCCCCGGACCCACATCTCAAGTGAGGTGCTAACAAGCAGATCCTTAATCACCGCAGCGTTTAGCTGAGCTTCTCCCCGTAGAAATCTCTCTAGCTGCGTGACGCTACAAAGGGGCGTGGCTAGCAGCAGCCGTTCGTTTTAAAGCAGAATTAGCCCGTTTGCAACAGGGCTGCAAAAGAGGGGTATGAGCAGTATACGGCACGCTACAATGGTTGATCTGTTTGGTATTTTAAGCAAAACATTTCACAGACATATTTTGTATAGGTATGGCCCTACAATATATGTTTCCAATATAGCATGATAGGTGCACTTTAAAGTAAAAAAATAAACTGTAAGACTCTCTGTATAAGCAATATGGTCAAGATAAGTTCACGCCATCTCTCATATCTAATAAATAATTAAGATATATGAGAATTATTGCATTGAGGAATTGACCATCCAAATCTGACTTACTGATTCTATTTTTGAAGAAGAAAACCACAACCTTCATCAACACTGCAGTTAATGTTGCACTATTTCTCACAGAAGGCAACCGCTCAGTGTGAGGCGCTCTGAGGGAAGAGCAGCACACTTATGCTGCGTTCACACCGGAAGCGATGCAAATATTCGATTCGCTCTTATCGCATCGCTCTAAACGCTTGAGTTTCACCGCGGCTGTGTTTACTTGCATAATTCAAACAAGACGCGCTGGCTCGGGGGCTACAACCATACTTGCCAACCCTCCCGATTTTCGCGGGAGACTCCCGATTTCATAGCCCTCTCCCGGTTTCCTCCCGGGGTCATATTTCTCCCGATTTCTGACAAAATCAGATTTATCCTGGACTGTTTACACTCGGACTTTAATACAGCTACACCATGGTTTGGTTTCCATGGTAGCGCGTCTCTTTAGTAGCGCGTGCAACTGAAAGTCTGAGTGGGTGAGGAAGATAGTCACAGAAAACAGAGCAAGAATCGACAACTCGACCCTCTGCTCACGCCTTTCCTGTCAAATAGGGAATAGGTCCAGCCCACACACATGCTCCAAGGTGCTACAGGCCGCAAGGCAGTGCACTTACAACTACAATAAGCATGTTAATGTTAATCTACAGCTCCGGTGATCCGCTAGCACACACCCCCGCGGTGGTTTTGAAATGCTCCCGATTTCCGAGGTCTGAAGGTTGGAAAGTATGGCTAACGGTTCACAGAAGTCACGTTTCGGTTCGTACCTCGGTTTGGGGGTCACGGTTCGGTACGGTACGGTTTCGGTCCAACAAGGAAAAGCAAAAAAAAGTCCCAAATGCATAATTTTTTGTTGCTGTTATATATTTTTAACAGTAGTGCAAGTTTTGGTATGAAAATAAGGAACTCTAACATTTGGAATCATTAACTGTATTACACAGTTACAAACAAACACAAACAGTAACACACACACTCAGGTGGCCATATTATGTATAATGGCTGACAAACTAAAAGGTTCAATAAACTGTACAACTAAAAAGAATGTCTTGAAAATATTAAAATAAATAATAATAAAGTGTTTCAATCACAATCAATAAAAGGCAATACAGAACTGTATAACATCTCCTGATGTCAAAATATAAAATAAATACAATGATAAATATAAAACAAAATAAAATGTGTACCTTTAGGAGCAATGTCTAACATGTGTAATTAACTTGTGAGTGTGTGAGGCCATTGTGCCTAAATAAAGGTGCTCAAGCTTTACTCTATTTTCAAGTTGTTTTTCAGAAAGATGAGTTAGTCTACGTTGTCAGCAGTGAGGGCAGATCTGTTGGCGGTAACTACGTCACCTGCCATCGAGAAAACCCTCTCGCTGGAGACTGAGACTGACTCGGATGTGCTTGAGCATGTTTGACGTGTTACCACTAGCATACCGCACCGCTGTCGAACAACGCCGACACACCGTCCTCGTCCGATCCACAACTCGCACCCCATCATTGTTGTAGTCCACAGGGAACCCGACATGTTCCCACACAGCTGATTTAAAAGAAGCAAGTGGGTCTTCTAGCTCCTGTGTGTTGTGTGAACTCGCCATAGCTAACTTTTCTTCTTCATGTATTGTGTTCGTTTTGTTGTGTTTTGTTCTTCATTTGTTATTTATGGGCGGCTGGCTTTTAGGCGCAATACCGCCCCCTGGATTATATATAGTGTAATACTGCCCTGAGTGACAGACTTTTTTCCCACTCGTAAAAAAAGGCGTATTCGCCGTGTGACTGCATGTGCCGAACCGTGACGTCCGAACCGTGACGTCCGAACCGTGACGTCCGAACCGTGACGTCCGAACCGTGACGGTACGAATACCGTTACACCCCTAATGGCTACTACTACAACAAAATGAACATATTTTACCAATATTTTTCAATTGTAATATATACGCTTCTAAATGATGCCGAAGTAACAACATACTGATACCAGTTAGTAAAAACCATGAATTATTGCTTTGACAAGTCTCTCTAGGTAATGGCTTCCATGCAAAAGCCAGCGTGAATATTTCACCATGGCTTACAATGTCAAAATCTGAGTGACAAAGGGGTCGATGCTCACCCACCTCTAAGAAACAGAGAGCTGTGTCCAGCTAGGACAGTGGGCTAACTGACTGAGTGTACACTATGCCTAAACTGACCAGCCAGCAGAGGTCAGTGTGAAGAGTGGGATTGAAAGTAGCTTCTAGGGGAGTTAGCTTTAGCTGTGGCCTTCACTGTAGCTAACAGCATTGTTAAGTAATATCATGAACATATTTAAAAGAAGTAACATAATGACCATTGCTTTTATATATACACAATGTTGATTTAGTTAAGTTGAGTTAACAAGACTGAAAGGAGAATTCACATGAGGACTGCATGGCTTTTGTATTTGCTAACTCCTAACAGGCAATCCATTTGATGGTACTGATTATAATTACGGCACTTTAGAGACACTTTCAACCACACACACTTCCTTTACTTCAACACAGCAATAATGTTACTGCCTCTGGTGTTGTTACACATGAAATGTGGACATATGTTTCACTTGATACCTACATGAGGTACTGTAATTAACAACTTACTAATTATAGCATAAACAGTCTAATAGCCAATTTAACTACTTTAGATAAATCAGAGAGAACGAATATGTAAGATCCATAACTCGTGACAAAATTACACTCTAATTACCATATTGGTTATGAGCAGAAAGATAGCGTCCGATGTGTTGTTGCCTTGAGTAAAGCATTGCTGTAAGGTTGAGCGTTCAGCTCTCCAGTGGTGCACTAGTCATCGACACAGTGAAGAGCACACAGGAAAGCGAAGGGATAACAGTTTAAAACGGGATATTTCTCTCAAATAAAATACTGCAGTGTTTAAGCTTGGATCAGGATTTGTTTTTTCTAATACCGCAATAATATCTTTGTTCCGAATAATGCCAGGTTGACTATGAATAGAGATGTGTTGTTTGAGCAAAGAGCTGCAGCAGACTGACCCAACTTCTGCTGCCTTATTTTAAACAGGCAGCCAGGCTCACACACACACACACACACACACACACACACACACACACACACACACACACACACACACACACACACACACACACACACACACACACACACACACACACACACACACACACACACACACACACACACACACACACACACACACACACACACACACACACACACACACACACACACACACACACACACACACACACTAGTAAACTGTGAACTATTCTCTCACACATGTTTCCAATCCTTTATCAGCTCTTTAAAGCTCAAAGCAACACGGGGATGAAGACAAGCAGGACCGTGAGGGAACACAACATGTGTGCACACATCAGATATAAGCACGAGGTAGACAGAGCTTCAGTGCATGCCTCAGTCTCCCACATGCTCATTCTCTCTGTCTCCGGCCATGTCTCCCTTCCATAGCCTCTCTGTGAATCACTGAATCATGCTGCTTCTCTTACCTTAGTGGTAACAATGCAAAGACAATCCATGCTGGCCAGACACAAACAGGAGCTCTCAACCAATTCCTAAATGAATCACCGCTAACATCACCACTGGAGGGAAAGGAGCAGGAGGATGGAGAAAAGAGATTCTCGTGTAAGAAAGCGAGGAGCAAAGATAGAAAAGGTAGGTGTTGCTGAAGAAAAAGATGAGGGGGAGGAGATGAGGGAGAGAACACACACACACTCTCACACATGGTAGCGAGGGGGAGAAGCCACAGCGGACAGACGTTACCGCATGTGGGCCCCTTGTAAGGACCGGGATGCCTCCTCCACAGCGCTGACGGCAAACAGGATGCCTAACGCTATCTCAGAGCGTGCATCATCATCATCATCCAAAGCACACACGCACACACACACACACACACACACACACACACACACACACACACACACACACACACACACACACACACACACACACACACACACACACACACACACACACACACACACACACACACACACACACACACACACACACACACACACACACACACACACACTCCAAACGCTTGGCAGCTGGACTGACAACTCCTCCAACAACCCAACAACCCTTCTGCCTCTCATTCATCCTCTGTCTCTTGTTCTTAGTCCATCCTCTGCTCCACTCTTCCTCTGCCGTCTCTGGGCTGAGCGTTACGGGATGCAAGAGAGTGAAGGAAGAGAGTGAAGGAAGAGAGTGAAGGAAGAGAGTGAAGGAAGAGAGCGCCAGCTCAGCAGAATGATCAGACTGCCATAGGGGTACGGTTCACAGAAGTCACGGCTCGGTTCGTACCTCGGTTTGGGGGTCACGGTTCGGTACGGGTTCGGTCCAACAAGGAAAAGCAAAAAAAAGTCCCAAATGCATAATTTTTTTTGCTGTTATTTATTTGTAACAGTAATGCACGTTTTGGAATGAAAATAAGGAACTCTAACATTTGGAATCATTAACTGTATTACACAGTTACAAACAAACACAAACAGTAACACACACACTCAGGTGGCCATATTATGTATAATGGCTGACAAACTAAAAGGTTCAATAAACTGTACAACTAAAAAGAATGTCTTGAAAATATTAAAATAAATAATAAGAAAGTGTTTCAATCACAATTATTAAAAGGAAATACAGAACTGTATAACATCTCCTGATGTCAAAATATAAAATAAATACAATGATAAATATAAAACAAAATAAAATCTGTACCTTTAGGAGCAATGTCTAACATGTGTAATTAACTTGTGAGTGTGTGAGGCCATTGTGCCTAAATAAAGGTACTCAAGCTTTACTCTATTTTCAAGTTGTTTTTCAGAAAGATGAGTTAGTCTACGTTGTCAGCAGTGAGGGCAGATCTGTTGGCGGTAACTACGTCACCTGCCGTCGAGAAAACCTTCTTGCTGGAGACTGAGACTGACTCGGATGTGACTGAGCATGTTTGACGTGTTACCACTAGCATACCGCACCGCTGTCGAACAACGCCGACACACCGTCCTCGTCCGATCCCCATCATTGTTGTAGTCCACAGGGAACCAGAAATGTTCCCACACAGCTGATTTAAAAGAAGCAGGTGGGTCTTCTAGCTCCTGTGTGTTGTGTGAACTCGCCATAGCTAACTTTTCTTCTTCATGTATTGTGTTCGTTTTGTTGTGTTTTGTTCTTCATTTGTTATTTACGGGCGGCTGGCTTTTAGGCGCAATACCGCCCCCTGGATTATATATAGTGTAATACTGCCCTGAGTGACAGACTTTTTTCCCACTCGTAAAAAAAAGGCGTATTTGCCGTGTGACTGCATGTGCCGAACCGTGACGTCCGAACCGTGACGGTACGGGACGAATACGGATACCGTTACACCCCTAGACTGCCATGCTCTGTGTTGCTGGCTGCTAGCTGCTGCTGTGGACTGCTGGAGTGTAACAATGCACTGGCTTTAATTTCATCTGAAAAGGTTCATTTTTATTTTAAAATCATTATAACATTATCATTTTGTTTGCCCAATACTATTTTGTACTGAATAGACCTTGAATGCACCACAACATTTCTCAATAGAAACTCCGTTCACAGCTAACATTAACTAGCTCTCCTCCTGTCCATTGGTTCGGGGGTGCTGTAGAAAAAACTCTCTCTGGATGTGGACAGTCATGGCACAGCACTAGCCCTGAGACAATGGAATGTGCTAAACCGAAAGACACAATATGTATCCAGTATGTATTCCTACTAATGTACCATAGTTGACTGCTCCCTGTTTTTAGTGCATCTTTGTTAAACTAATTATGAATACAATTGCACCCAATATGTTCACCCAAAATGATATCAGAATAGCACTGCTTTCCCTTTTCTCATGCGCATGCTCATTACAACAACTTTGCATCAAAACAAAAAATGAAATAAGCATCTTATTCACCTGAGCTCCAGACATGTAGTTCTGCTGCTCTCAGTGGTACACTCCTACTCTATGCTGCAGCTGGACGGTAGCATGCAGGGTCGTTTTACAGCATTTAACTGTCATCAATAAACCCGATTAAACATGACAGCAATACATAAAAAGCCTAGAACAGACATACCATTGGCGTTGTATCACTCTAGGAAGGAGGAAGAATGATGTGAAAGCATAAGGACGATACTCAATCATTCTAAGAATCACTGATTTAACTTGTGGCAATACACTTACAACTCAAATGCATGGTCAATGTGCACTTTCCCCTGTGGACTTCATGGCACTGCAGTCATGCTGTGCCTTAAAATTGTGCATTAAAAGCAACTTGCCTTTTTAAGATCATATACTTTGTTCTGTTCTTGTTATGTCAGATGCATGTTTCCATCATCCAGGAAAGGTATATTACGATGTGAAACGTTTCTAAAGTGCCGAAGAAAATAAAGAAGATATTACAGCATTAGATGTTTTTCAAAAACCTCAAGGCAATAACAACTAAGATCCCAACTCCCAGATATAATCCGCCATCCCTCTGTACCTGTTGGCTGGAGACATCCTGGTGGAGAGGTATGCTGCAGAATTTCACCTTGATTACCGCTTTCATTTGTGGACAACACACTTCCCCGATGTGCACTCGTTCTTACTGAACACCTCCAGCAGCTCAGACTCCCTGACAGAGCAACAGCTAATCTGTAGGTGATGCGGCGCAGGCAGCTTCCACTTATTGCATTAGAGAGAAGGAATGCTTTAACCTACCTTGTTAGGACTGTCGCTAATATGTACCGATGAGGTGTGATCAATTTGGATTTGACTGTGTATGAACAACATTGCTAAGACTGGTTAACTCCAACATCTGCTATACTTGTGACCTTGAGACTGGGCTGTACCTGTTCTAAATACAGACACTGTCTGACATGGTGACAACACATCTTTAGATCTGTTCTCAGATTCCCTAGACAACAAAATGAAAAGGGTCTGACCCAGATCGATCACTGATAATATGGTAACCATGTCAAAAAGCATGGCTGGCAGGTTAAACGTCTGCAATGGCTGTGTTCTATTTATGTTGTTTGTTTAACTCACTTTTTTTAAATCTACAGATATATTCCTCGAACCGAGTCGGAGGAAACAAGATAAAAATGTAACTAACAAATCAAGTAACAACTGCAAGTACTTCAACATAAATACATGAACAAATGCATAGTTTGTGGGGATCTCATATAAATCATTAATTTACCAAAATATCCAGATTGTTATGAACGATATACTGTCTATACAAATTACAATTCACAGAAATCACTACTTTGGATACAGGTTTGAACAGTTACTGGTATACACTCTGTAAATATAAAAAGCAATGTGTGTTTTCTAATCTGAGCATCAGAACCCTCAGTAGAGACGGTGCTGCCTGTTGTTTCCCAACCGGAAAGACACAGAAGCAAAGTGTAGAAAAATGGCTTAATATACGAAATATTTTATGTTTAGAACAAAGGTATTATATTAAAAAAATAAGATCTGCAGGTCCTTATCACTTCCTATCCTCTACTGCTTAACTCTTCTAAGCTCTCAAAAACATGCATCACACTGGAGTAATATGCTCACAGCAGATTAATGAAAGAAAATGTGCTAATAGAAGGACATGGACCAAAATCGAAGCTTGTTTACGAAGACTGAACAGATGACTTGGTGTTATGTTATGTTCAAAATGTAATAAAATATCCCACAAAGCTCATGCAAAAAATACACATTCAGTATACTCAAAAGCATCACACGGGTTCAAGAGGAGGCTCACCTCAGAGGTGTGAATGCTGATCTCTCCC
The DNA here is from genome assembly GCF_902827115.2 of Pseudochaenichthys georgianus. Lineage (NCBI taxonomy): Eukaryota > Metazoa > Chordata > Actinopteri > Perciformes > Channichthyidae > Pseudochaenichthys > Pseudochaenichthys georgianus. Next base: position 39,869,289 of record NC_047516.1, read on the forward strand.
CTCTCATTCGAGTTGGGCTCTGAGCTGCTCTGCACCCCCTGCTGGGTAAAACACACCGTGCATAAGTTACCACCACACTCAACCCCATCGCGCAAAAACAACCAGTAGGTCATATGAACAGATAGACAAGAATATCAGGTGATGCATTGTTTACAGGCCCTATCCTGCAATCCTTTTTGAAAATAACAGATCGAATATTTATAGTTTAAATGGAACCGGGAAATGTTGATGTTACACCAAAGAATGGAAAGGTTTGTGCCATTTAATTCAAAGCAAAACAAGGATTCTGTTTTAGGGTTGTTCAAGATTTGGCACAGAATGAGAGTTGGAATCAACATTGGCTGGTGCTCTGTCTGCTTCATGGTAAGTCTTTAATTAGAAGCTTGGATAGAGTAAGCCTATATGTGCCCGTGGCAACCAAAAATAAATCTCTAGCACACTAAGACCTACTGCGAAGCACACGCAGGCATGCTTTATCCCTCCTTCTGTTTATCAGCAGGTCCTTCTGATCTAGAAAATAACTTTTCCTTTATTGTGTTACATTTTGGGGATAATCAGTGATGCAAACACAGGTATGGTGAAAAGAGAGAGAACTATTCTAAGCAGAAAAAAACAGCGTAATATACCATCTGACAAAGGCCTGTGCTATAATGCTTCAATTACCTGCTATTCTTTATAATATACTCAGATCAATAGAAGACGGAGATGTTAAGTTACAAATCAAGGGTTTTTATTATTATTTACAGCAGGGGTGGGAACCTTTTTCCTTTACATTTTACAACATCCTCCGAGGGCCGTACAAATGATTGAACTCAACCTCTGCTTAAAAAAACTAAAATCACAGCCCATTCATTTGACCTTTCTTTCATGCTGTGCAAAGAAAAAGCAACCTCTGAATCCAGATATCTCCCCATGCCTCGTGCATGCATGCACGTGCACGGTGTGGCATGACCACCGCCACAGAAGGATATGGACACAAGATGTGTGCAAATGTATTTAGTTTCCTATCCATGTGAACATGATTTAAGTCTGGGGGGGGTGGGGGGGACCTAACCTCCTCTCCGGGGTCCGGGTGCATGCTCCCCCGGGAAGATTTTTTTTTAAATATTGAAGTTAAAAGCATCAATCTGGTGCACTTTGAGAGCAACATTAAGAGATCTATGGATACATCTCTCAACACCCATATGAAACAGAACTGGAAGCAGATTTTTCTTTTTGGATATTTTACAAATCACTCCCTTTTTAAACTTTACCGTTTGTTTACTCACTAATCACCATATAGTGCTTCACATAATAAAATATACAAGGGCTGTAGCCTGGGTTATCTGACATATATTTGGTCAAAAATGTGGTTAGTCTACGAGCTCTCCGTTTGAGCGAAGGACTATTCCATCTCAATGTAGCATGACATTGGATATGCGCTTAACTTGTCCTGGACTGGAATTTTTCCGAACATTTCCCCAGGAGGAGTTAAAATGCATGAAAAACGCACATATTTGAAAATTACCGAGTTTTTGGGGGGCGGGGCTAATGGAAGGCAATTTGAAATATGTCCAGATTCATAAGAGCAATGTGTATACCGTGTTTCGTGAATATTGGAAAACCTATATGCGAGTAGTTTGGAGTAATTTGGAGTAATTTGTGACATGTAAATCGTCAAAAATGTAAAATTCTCCGTTCGCTTACGAGCTCATCGTTTGAGCGATCAACTATTCCTACGCAATTTAGTATCACATTGGATATGGGCTGAACTTATCCTGGAAAGGAATTTTTCAGATTATTCCCCTAGGAGGAGTTCGCAGAAATGTCCTTAAAATGCATGAAAAACGCAAATGTTTCAAAATGGCCGACTTTCTGGAGGGCGGGGCTAATAAAAGCAAATTTGAAATATGTCCGAAATCATAAGAGCAATGTGTATACAGTGTTTCGTGACTATCAAAAAATGTCTTCGCAATTTACCATTATATTGGATAGGGGATGAACGTGTCCTGGACTGGAATTTTTCCGATCATTCCCCTAGGAGGAGGTCGCAAGAATGTGCTTAAAATGCATGAAAAACACACATTTTTCAAAATGGCCGACTTCCTGGGGGGCGGGGCTCATGTAAGCTATTTACAAATATGTCTGCAAGTCTAAGAGGAATGTCTGTGCCAAAATTCGTGAAGTTCTGAGAAACTGTATGCCACTGTATGTGGCGCTAGTAGGGCTGTCAGTCGATTAAAATATTGTTGTCCATGGTTAATCGCGATTAATCGCAAATTAATCGCATATGTTTTATCTGTTCTAAATGTACCTTAGAGGGATATTTTTTCAAGTTTGTAATACTCCTATCAACATATGAGTGGACAAATATGCTTTATGTGTGTGTCTATTATCATTTGAAGTCCAATCCGTTCTTGAGTTATAAATTGGTGGTGTTTTTGGCGCCCCCTATAGTCTAAACTGAAAATGCTTTGGTGTGCCTATTCCCCAAGACAGACTGAACCTTTCCAAATCTGTGATGTTTGGATACATTGTTGATGAGTTATGAGCCTTTCTTTCTAAGCCCCGCCTTTTTGCGAGTACGTTTTGATTAATGGCGGCAATATTTAACGGCCAGCGATGCTGTATACGAAGTTTGGTGTTAAAAAACTGTAAATTGAAATTTAAGTGAATATTTCACTGTTTTGAACATTATGCTAATTTACATTTTTTTAAAAGTAGGCAGAGCTTAGGGTTCCGAGAGGATTATTTGTAGAACAGGTCCACCCGGATATGTGTGCAAAATGTCAGGTCATTTGGAGTTACGGTGAGACTTTGTAAATGTATTCCGAAATGGGATTTTCATAGGTGGCGCTAGCGAGCAGGCTGGACAATTTGAACCCATTGACTCCAGAATATTGTAGTTTTCACCAGTCCTGGCGTGAGTGGACAAATATGCTTTATGCAACTGTTTGTTTATTATCATTGGAACAATGACAAATATTCTCCTGAATATTCTCAACACAACAACCTGGCACATGGCGCATTTCCACTACTCGGCCTTGCTCGGTATGGCTAGGCCTAGTTAGGACTGGCTCACTTTATGCTGCGTTTCCATTACAGTTTAGGAACTGGGGTAATATCTATAGTAACGCAGTGTAGGCGGAGCCGTGACGTCATCTTCAATGAGAACCCCAGAAAATAAGCCGTTTATAGCATCCTGACAAATACTGAGGTTACGTACTGTAACCCAGCTTCTATGAGTGGGCGCTTAATCCACGCCCACCTATGACGTGGGCCCCACCTCCGGCCTCACTTCCGTATAAATAGGAAGAAGGCCCGTCCAACTGGTCCCACACAAACAGCTTTTCTTCAGCTATTCGCAGAGCCAGTGGGGCCCGAACCTTAGAGGGCTGCGCCTATACTCATAGAAGCCGGGTTACAGTACGTAACCTCAGTCCTAGTTCGTATGAGACTTCGCCCTCTAAGGCTATCACTATTGGGTTAAGGGCGACGCAGGATGTAGACCACGCCCCACTGGTCCGTCCGTAACCAGAAGTACAAAAACACACCAACTCAATTAAAAGAAAGGAGCATCACAGTCCCTGGAAATATAGCATTAAACCAATTAATATTCTCTTTAAGGGAAAGAAGGTGAATACCCGTCGTTTAAAAAAAGTAGAGATAAACAAATCCCACTTGTTAAACCTATAAAAGAAGGGAAAAAGGGGCAGCTCTCTGAATGCCGATAGGCAGGAGAGAGGGCACGCCGTTTAGTCCCTGACTTTACTCAATCTGACAGCACACTCAGTACTGAATGTGTAAGAGAGGAATGGGAGACATCCCTCAAATAAAAACGAATAAAAGAACAGGGGGAAGACCAAGATGCAGCATTGTAAATGTCTTCCACTGTCATTCCTCCATGCAATGCCATAGAGGTTGAAATTCCTCTGGTGCTGTGCGCTTTGATGTTTTCTGGGGGATCCACCCCAGAGTAGAAATACGCCTGTGACACAGCCTCACACAGCCCGTGTGACAGCCGCTGTGCAGAGAGAGGCTGCCCTATTGAGTGCTCTCTGTAATGCACAAACAGGCGCTGAGACTTGCGCAACGTGGCTGTGCGTGCAATATAACATGACAGTGCACGTACGGGACAGAGGAGATGAGATGTGGCTTCTTCCTCTGATGTGTGAGGAGGAGGGAAGAAACCATCCAAAGTTATCACTCTCGATCTAAAAGAGCTTGTGATCATCTTTGGCATAAAAGCCGGGTTAGGGCGCAAAACAGCTGAGCTGCCATCTCCTTGGATCCGGAGACATGACGGAGCCACAGAGAGAGCCGACATATCATTCACCCTTTTCGCTGATGTCAGCGCCAGGAGCAGAGCTACTTTGGCTGACAAGAACTTCAGGGAAACCTGATCCAAAGGTTCGAATGGAGCTTTACTCAGGGCGCATAACACCAACGCCAAATCCCATTGAGGCATCAAAGCGCGTGACACCGGTCTGACTCTCTGTACTCCCCGTATAAACCGTTTTGTCAGGGAGTGACAAAAACACAGTGCTGACACCAAACCCTACGTGGCAAGATTAAATGGCAGCAGCGTACGTTCTTACTGTGCTATAAGCCAAATTCCTGTCCAGTAATGTCTGGAGAAACGACAGTACTTGAGGCAGGGGGCACCTAACGGGGTCCAGGCTTTTCCCTACACACCAGCACTGGAACGCTGTCCATTTGGCTGTGTAGGATGCCCTGGTGGACGCCGCAAGAGAACCCTGAATGGTACTGATAACACTTTTAGAGAGGCCCAGCCCTTCTAAATGTTCCCGTTCAGGGGCCATGCCCACAAACGTTGGCCCAATACTGGGTGACTGCTGATCGCTCCCTCCACCTGGGAGAGAGCGTCCCTGCGCCACGGCATTTCCCACGGTCTCCCTGACAGCATCCGCTGTAGGCATGGAAACCAGGACGCTCCTGTGCGTTCCGGGGCTATTCAAATGGCTGTCAATCTCTCCTCCTGCACTCGGTCCAGGAACCGAGGGATCAGAGGGACTGGTGGGAAAGCGTATAACAACCCCTTGGGCCACGGCCTGTGTGCGAACGCGTCCACGCCCAGGGGGGGGTGGTCCTGCGTTCTCAGGGAACCAGAGGGCACACTGCGCGTTCTCGCATGCAGCGAACAGATCCACCTCCGCTCTCCCGAACCTGCTCCATACCTGGGAGACCAGTTTGGGGTGGAGGCTCCAGTCCCCTTGGTAAGGACCTCCTCGGGACATTAGGTCCGCCCCTCTGTTCAACACGCCGGGAATATACACCGCTCTGATAGAGAGTATGTGTGTTTGCGCCCAACACAGCAGCCGTCTGGCTGTGTTCAGCAGCTGCGCTGATCGTACGCCTCCCTGGCGATTTATGTAGGCCGCCGCTGCTTTGTTATCTGTCCGAATCAACACATGCTGATTGAACAGCAATGGGGCGAAGTGTTGTATTACTCTCCATACGGAGATTAACTCCAGCACGTTTATGTGTAGAGACATGTGAGCCGGCCACTGTCCCCCCACTGCCTGGGACATGCACGTCCCTCCCCAGCCTGCGAGAGATGCGTCTGTAAACACCGCTGTGTGTGACGTCACTCTGCCCAGGACAGGGGTCTGCAACCTTTATGACCAAAAGAGCCATTTCGCTCCTTTTTCCCAACAATTTTTTTGTCTGGAACCGCAAAACATATTTCATAGTTTTGTATTGTTATATCAGACAAAAACTACAGTTTTTTTGCATTTATTACGCTATTTATTACATGATATAAAACTGTTAACCTCTAATAAGAAACAAATAACTCTTATAAGGAGAATTAAAAATAATACACAGGCCTACTTTACAATAAATTAAACACAGCACTTGGGGAGTCCTCTGCACATTTGAAGGGGAAAAACATATTATTAAATGGGCCCACTTTGAAATAAATAAAACATATATCTGCACCCTAAAAAGAGTTAAAGGTAAGAATGGAGAAACCAGCTCGAGTGCGCTAGAATTTGAAAATACACAACCGGAAAAAATATGCCTCTTCCTTCAGACTTCCTCACAGAGTCCCTCCTCCAACACACACGAACGCGCACATGACCAATGAGGGCACGAGATACATTTGTGCACAGATGGAAGGCTGACAGGCAGGTAGGCCATCCAGTTATTTTAGCCGGGCCGGCTCAGATGATTGGTCGTGCTTTTTACAGCGCTACGGCTTCCACAGATTAATTTTTGTATGTATTTATTGTCAAAGCATTTAATATATTCATTGCTATCGGGACGTTAAGAGCATTCCATGGAATATAACAAAAAGTGTTTTCTGAAATAAATGACATACCCCATTGAATTATGACTGAAGATCGTCAGCTGTCTTCCTTTCCCGTGTTGTTCCTCGATACGTAAAGGCTGCACCACCGTTGACAACTTCTCTCTACATATCAAACATACCGGTAAACCAGCATCGTTTGCTATGAAAGCAAATAACTCTGTCCACACAGAATTAAATCCTGTGTTCCTCCGGTACTTTTCTTTGATTTATCCATAGCTCGCTCATCGAGCCGGGAGTCAGGTTATTCGCCTCCAAGAAAAGGCGCTCGCGCGGAACCGTAGCAGGATGTGACGCATATTTTAGTTGACCTAATTAAAACCGTTTTGTTTTTTATTTATGTGTCACAGTATCACCTCAAAATACAACATACGAAACATTTTCAACCATGCAACAAAATATAAATAGTCCTACAAATACTTTTATTTTATTTCCTTCTTATTTTTGTCTAAGCTCAAGGGAGCCAGAGCAGAGGGCTTAAAGGGCCGCATGCGGCCCGTGGGCCGCGGGTTGCCGACCCCTGGCCCAGGGGAACCCCCACTGACAGGACGTGGAGATTTTTCCAATAGGCTAAATCCGGACCCACGGAAGAGGGAACGTACACCATGCGTCTCTTCTGACGCACAGGGTCGATACGGAGGCGAATAAACCACTTCTGGAGTCTCCTCATGTGAAGGAGTCCCAGAGGGATCACCGCGTGACCAGCTGCCATCATACCTAACAGTTGCATCACGGAGAGGGCTGTCACCACCTTGCGAGGTGTGACGCGCCGGAGGAGAGCTGTCACTTTCTCCACTCTCTGCTGTGAGAGTCGCGCTCTCATGCGGGCTGAGTTCAATTCCACTCCCAGATAAACGATAACCTGGGATGGAAGAGGACAGCTCTTCTTCCAATTGACGATGAAACCCAGACTTGATGAGATACGAGCTGTACCGTCTGTAAAGCAGCCTCCTCCTTGGAGCGAGCCAGCAACAGCAGGTCGTCCAGATAAAATAACACCCTCATCCCTCCTCTGTGAAGCGGCTCCAGCGCCGTCTCCACACACTTTGAAAAAGTGCGAGGAGCCAGGGAATATCCGAACGGCAGTCGATTGAACTGGTACGATATTCCCTGGAATGAAAAACGCAGGAATTTCCTGTGTTCCGGGATTATGGATATGTGGTAGTAACAGGGTTGGGAGGGTTACTTTGTAAATGTAATCAGTTACTGATTACTGATTACATGGCTCTGAAAGTAATCCGACTACAGTTACAGTTACGTGCCTTAAAAAAGTAATGTAATCAGATTACTTTTAGATTACTTTTGGATTACTTTCTTTTTCCCCGGGTATGTTTTGGTGAACAGGAGACACAAAAAGCAAAAGGAAACTGAACCTGTTTTTACTGTTTTAATGGATTATCAAGAGCACAACTGAAACATAACATCTGAAACGATGTAACAACATAATACACGTTTTGGGGATGCAGCTTGGGATGTGAGGAGTGAGTGAGGGACAGGGCTTAGAACGAGCGTGTCGCCTTCTGTCCTGCCAGTGTTGGCAGGACATGAATTAAAATGTCGAACTCGGACTTCATTTTAAGGACATTTCGGCCAGGGGTGTAGAGCTATATTTGTTTAAGCACCGGATCGGCAAAACAGGAGAGTGTGTGCACCAGTCTGCCTTGATCTATGTATTCATGTCTGTGACTCTCACAGTATCTGCTGCCCACAGCTGTTTTATAGAAGGAACACCTCCTTCACTTCATGAAATCTCTGCAGCACCAGGAGGCAGCGGGATGGTTAACTCAGCCTCTGAGAAGACCAGCGTGCAGTGCCTTTCACGCACCGCCTTCACTGTGTTTACCTTCAGAAATAATCATTAGTAAGGCTAAAGAGCGACCGTAGGCTGATGTGTTTTAACCACACACACCTATATATACACACACACACACACGCGATTTAAACGCAGACTTTTGTTCCTCCATGTTTCGTCGTTATTGTTTCACTGAGCAAGCGGACCCGCAATTTTTTGCGGGTCAAACCCCAAGCAGGACTCACACTGTGAGTGTTTGTCAAAGCTCATTATGTAGCCCATCTCACATGAAAGGCAATTCCGGACGCAGCCCTGACTTACCTGCCCCATCTCCATCTTTCCACTAGAAACAAAGCTTTTTACGGGAGGAATCTTTGTTTTCTAATGTGCCTGCTACAGTGCCTCTGCTACTACGGAGTGCTGAAGAAAAGTGAGAGCAGTTGGACGGGCCTACTTCCTATTTATACGGAAGTGAGGCCGGAGGTGGGGCCCACGTCATAGGTGGGCGTGGATTAAGTCTGTCAGTGCTGCACACGTGCATTGGGATTACCCAATAGCGATAGCCTTAGAGGGCGAAGCCTCATACGAAATAGAACCACCAGACTCAGGGACAGTTTCATCCCACAGGCCAGAAGACTATTAAACACCTGTACTTTTGAAACAACATCCACATCATTAATCTGGCTGCAATTTACAAATTATTTATCTAATATATCATATTCCAATCACCTGTATATAGACACCAATGTGTTTCCCATGTATACAGTTTAATACTGGCAACTTCTAATTATGGGAAACACGAAAACGTCTTACAATTCCCAGTAGAGACACGCCATAGAACATTTTGCGAAACACACATATAGCCAGCATGTGTAGTTCTGGGGGGTGGACATGTTCGAGTCCAGTTTTGGATAGTGTGCCGTCGATGGGTTTCATTCCATTTGAAAGTGCTGTTTGACGCTCGGCGTAAACTCTGCGCACTGCCACTCCAACATCCAATCACAGAGCTTGAGGACTAATCACGGGGTTTGTCAAGCAAAGCGGCTGGTGTAGTCCTAAACGATAGCTGAGGATTATGGGTAGTGTAGTGTTTTCTGCCATCCTAAACTCGAACAAATATTTGTTTCTCCAAATTGAAGGGGAAAAATACAAAAAGCATTGTACTCAATTTAAAAGATAATCTGGTGTTTTTGAGTTGATGAGTAGTGCAGATAGTAGTGTGTCTGTGATTTTATACTGAATGTAAAGTAATTGGAAATACCTGAGAGAGAGAGAGAGAGAGAGAGAGAGAGAGAGACTCCTGTCCAACCTCCCGAACTTTATTTGTATGTGTGCATTGTTATTTGTGCTTGATCAACATTTTACTTGAACTTTATTTCAATGAAATTAGAAGTAATTATTGTCCTACATTTTAATTTGTTTTGCAGAAAGGTTTCACAGCTGTCTGGGCCTAGTGGCCCACAGGCGGCGTTTATCCAGCACCGAGAACCTCTATCTGTGCCGGCCCCCAGGTCAAGATCTACTGTGGCTCAAGGGCCTTCACCAGAGCCATCACCATCAAGGACCAGCAGACCAGCAACACTACAGCTGCCTCCACCTCCATCTGCGGCTGCCACCAGGTCAAGATACACCTCAGCACAAAGGCTCCACCACAGCCATCACCATCAACCCGGCCAGCAAGGAGGTCTCATGGAGCACACGTACCTCCCACCTACACAGCAGCCACACCCACTGTCTTGGAAGACAGACAAAGACCTTGACACTAGTCTTTACATTTATAATGAATAGTTGATTGAAAGTTCTGATGTTGTAAATAGTGAGATTTTCCAGTTTCTTATATTTATATAAATAGTTGGATGAAAAAAACATATATATAATAAATTGTTGGTTGAAAAAAAAATTCTAATGCTCAATTTGTATTTGTACACATCACATGAACCTTGGTATGTAATATGAAGTCATTATTCATTCCAAATGTATCTCAGTCCCTGCTGTGGTGATAGTAGAGTGTTCTACTTTTTTTCATTTTAGACATGAATTACACATTTATATACAGTGTAATTCATATATTCCACTGCTTTTGTGAACCTAAGACTTTGGTAACCAAATCTAAAACACCCATAAAATGGTTCGTATCGTCTGTTAGCTGAGTTTCTTCCCGGTAAGTGGGTATGACACATTAATAGGTTTTTAAATGTTAAGAAGCCCTGAGACACAGTTTCGTGAGGCCTCAAAATCTTCTGAGCTGCTGAGAGTAAAGGTCCTCCACGGATGGCAGCTCCGTCCTGGTGATGTGCTGTGCAGTTTACACCACCCTCTCTAGAGTCTTACGATTGAGGGCGATGCAACTGCCGTACCAGGCCGTGATGCAACCTGTAGAAGTTGCAGAGTATCCTGGAGTCCATGTTGAACCTCTTCAGCCTGCGGAGGAAGAAGAGCCGCTGTCAAGCTTTTTTGGTGATGGTGTTTGTGTGATGAGTCCATGTCAGGTCCTCAGTGATGTGGACACCGAGGAACCTGAAGCTGCTGACTCTCTCCACCGTAGTCCCATTAATGGCGATGGGGAAGTGTCCCTCTATCTGCTGCTTCTTGTAATCCACAATCAGCTCCTTTGTTTTGCTGACGTTGAGATGGAGGTTGTTATCCTGGCACCAAGATGTCAGGTTTTCGACCTCCTCTCTGTACCGCGTCTCGTCGCCTTCTGTGATCTAGCCGATGACGGTCGTGTTGTCAGCAAACTTCACGATGGTGTTGGAGCTGTGTATGGCCACGCAGTCGTGTGTGAACAGGGAGTAGAGGAGAGGGCTGAGCACGCAGCCTTGAGGGGCTCCGGTGTTGAGGGTCAGGGTGGAGGATGTGATGTTTCCCACCCGCACTGCCTGGGGTCTGCTCGTCAGGAAGTTCAGGATCTAGTCACAGAGGGCGCTGTTGAGCCCGAGGTCTCTGAGCTTGATGACCAGCTTGGAGGGCACAATGGTATTGAAGGCTGAACTGTAATCAATGAACAGCATTGTCACACATGTGTTCCTCTGGTCCAGGTGTGAGAGGGCAGTGTGGATGGTGAGGGCTATGGCGTCGTCTGTGGACCTGTTGGCTCTGTAGGCAAACTGCAGGGGGTCCAGAGAGTCAGGGAGGGAGGAGGTGAGGAAGGTTTTGACTAACCGCTCAAAGCACTTCATGATGATGGAGGTGAGTGCTACTGGGCGGTAGTCGTTGAGGCTGGTGATTTTTGTCTTTTTGGGGACAGGAACGATGGTGGCTATAGTACTGAAAAGAAATGTTGCATTATTCTTATTCTCATCTATTAATGAAGAGTAGTAGGCTGCTCTCGCTTTACGCAGTGCTTTCTTATATTCATTGAGAGTAATATGCCAAATTAAGAGATTCTTCAAGTTTAGTGGAACGCCACATCCTTTCAAGTTGTCTCGACTTTTGCTTTATTTTGCGGGTTTCAGCATTATGCCATGGAGCTAATCTATGTTGTTTTATTTTCTTCTTGTTCAAAGGAGCAACAGAGTCTAATTGTATTTGCTGCGCATCTGTAGCACTATCAACAACATGATCAATTTGGGGTGGTGTACATTTTGTATAAGTTTCCTCCCCTACATGCAGACATGCTATCGAGTTAAGTATTGGTTGAATCTCTTCCTTAAATGTGGCTATAGCACTAACAGATAGGTTTCTGCTGCAAGAGCTTTTGACTAATGCTTTGTAGTCTCGTAATAATACTTCAAAAGTTACTAAGAAATGGTCGGATAAAGCAGGATTATGCGGTTCGACTAATAGTTGCTCAATTTCAATACCATAAGTCAGAACAAGGTCGAGAGTGTGATTATAGCAGTGGGTTGGTTTATTTACACTCTGACAGAAACCAACATAATCTAATATAGAGTTAAATGCAACAGTAAGGCTATTTTTATCATCGTCAACATGAATATTAAAGTCACCTACGATAATTACTTTGTCTGTTTTAAGAACCAAAGTTGATAAAAACTCAGAGAATTCTGATAATAATTCCGAATAAGGACCGGGTGCACGATACACTGTAACAAATAAGATTGGCTGCAAAGTTTTCCAGGTCGGATGCGTAAGAGTAAAAACGAGGCTTTCAAAGGAGGTATAATTTAATTTTGGTTTAGTATTGATAAGTAACCTTGAGTCAAAGATTGCTGCAACTCCACCTCCTCGGCCCGTGCCTCGAGCAATATGAGTGTTGACATGGCTAGGTGGAGTGGCCTCATTTATGCTGACATATTCTTCATGTCTCAACCAAGTTTCAGTGAGACAGCATATATCAATATTATAATCTGATATTAAATCATTTACCAATATTGCTTTAGATGCTAGAGATCTTATGTTTAAGAGACCACATTTAATATTCCTGTTTTGTTGCACTGTAGTAGTTGTTACTAGTTAGACCCTCCAGAAAAACGCGATTCTGCGATCGCAGAATTTTCCGCATAATCAGCAAAATGGCGCAGATTTTTAAAAAGCCGCATATTTATCAAAAAGCCGCATAATCCCCGCATTTTTCCACACAAAGTTGAAAAAAAAAGTTAACTCGTCTTGACGTGAAGTGATGATGATGCGCGACGTCATCAGCTCGCGCATCACAGAAGGTAAACAACACCGTAGAGTGAATGTGTGGAGCTCACACGATGAAAAAATCTAATCCATCTCATTTACCGACAACCATTTCTGCTAAAGACCGGGCAAAGCAGTTCCCCGATGTCTTGCATGAAAGTGGGGGGAAACTGTTCTGCACCCCGTGCAACTGTGTTGGAGCATAAGAGAACATCGACGGTGACGACCCACTTTGATTCATTCAAACATTCGAAAATGCTTTCTGCTGCTGCGGACAAGAAAGCCAAACAACTCACGTTCACCGAGGCATCGACCTCCAAAACCCTTTCGAGGGCTACAAGAAACGAAGTGAGTAGCCTACAAGATTGAAGCTGGTCAGATCACGAACGAGTAAATGAAAACAGAATGAGGCGGAGAAGTGTGTGAGTGTGTGTGTGTGTGTGTGTGTGTGTGTGTGTGTGTGTGTGTGTGTGTGTGTGTGTGTGTGTGTGTGTGTGATTAAAATAGCCCAATTGCTTAGTGCGTTAGTGGCAGGTTGTGTGTGAGAGAGAATAAATAAATAAGACAGCCCAATATTTATTTTTTCCGCATATTTCGCAACTTTACGTATATTTTGCAACTTCCCGCAATTTCACCGCATAAAATCACATAAAACCCCGCATGTTTGATCGCATAATCAAGGATGTTTGCCCGCGTTTTTCTGGAGGGTCTAACTAGTACTCTCATCTGGGAGAGACGCTTACGCAGACAGTCCCGCTGCACCCCCGTTGCTCCTTTGTAATCTGTCATTGTTCTTAGTCCCGCCCACATGTTCCGGGTGTTACAGCCTTTGAAGTCAGACTCCACTTTGTCTCGGTATTGTCTCTTTGCACTGCTGATAGCTCTCCGGAGTTCATACCTAGATTTCTTGTACTCCTCTGAATCTCCACCTCTGTGCACGCTTTCAGCTTGGTACGCACCTCACTGTTTATCCAGGGCTTTTGATTCGGGAATGTTCGTACAGTAACCTTCGGTACCACGTCATCGATGCATTTCCCAATGTAGCAAATGACCGTGTCCATGTGTGTTGATGTTGTCGTCCTCAAACACACTCCACTCCGTAGATTCGAAGCAGTGATATTCTGGGCTCCCTCAATAAAAACATCCTCCCCTCTGTCATGAACCTTGGAGTGACCTTCAATAGCGCTTTTAAATTTGATAAGCAGGTCAGCACCGTAGTCAAGACCTGCTTTTTTAAAATACAACTATTGGCTAAGACCAAGTCGTTTTTATCTTTTAAAGACCTAGAACGGGTTATTACCTCGAGACTGGATTACTGCAATGCTCTGTATGTGGGTATGGACCAGGCCTCAATTAGACGCCTCCAGCTAGTTCAGAATGCAGCTGCACATCTTCTCACTGGCCATAAAAAGCGTGACCACATCACCCCAATTCTGGCTTCATTGCACTGGCTTCCAGTTCGGTTCAGAATTGATTTTAAACTCCTTTTATTTGTTTTTAAAGCCCTAAATGGGCTGGCTCCGGTTTATAGAGCCGAACTCCTCCATCGCTACACCCCAGGCAGAGCCTTAAGGTCGGCTGATCAGCTGCTGCTGGTAGTGCCCAAGACCAGGCTCAAAACCCGAGGGCACCGAGCATTCACAGCGGCTGGCCCCAGGCTCTGGAACACTCTGCCCCTCCATGTGAGGTCGGCCCAGACCCTAAGGGTTTTTAAATCTACACTTAAAACTCACTTCTTCTCTCGGGCCTTCTAGCCTTTTCTTATCAAGAATAACTTTTGTGGAATCAGCTTCCAGTTTGTGTTCGGGGGGCCGACAGCCTATCCGTTTTAAGAGTACGCTTACGACCTTCCTTTTTGATAAAGCTTATAAAATAATCTAATAAGAGTGCATTGACGTTAGGGCTGTGCATCTTCACTGGTCTCACGATTCGATTCGATTATGATTATCCTGTCAACGATTCGATTCGGTTCGATATCCCGGTGCATCACGGTGCATCACGATTCATACCAATGCGTTGCATCCTCAATTTTCTATATTACTGCACATGGCTTATTTTTCATCAATGCATACATGCAGTAAATACATATGAACTCTCGTTTTATTATTTAGAAAGTGCTTCAGAAATCAATAACATAAATGTCTTGACATTAATTTATAAACCAAAATAAATGAATTGTATAGGTCTAGCCTCCGTGTGTGAAGTTGTTCCATCCTCAAAAACAAAAAGCTAATGCTTCTGCAGTCTAGCTGCAGCTTCTAGCCATGGCCTTCTGTTAAGAAAGGACACTGAATGTCCTGAATGTGGCATCACACACAGGACTTGAGTCTGAACACAGCAGACAACAGGAGTATTTACAACAGCATATAACAACTAAAATAGTGCATGTGGGTGCACACTTACATTCTCTGTCTTACTGTTACATAAATCCCATGAATGTATGAGACTAAGTTAGCTTCATTATATCTCAGTGATTAAGTGAATAACAAAGTTTCTATCGGGTCACTATCAGCCTGTCACTCATTATTTTCAGGGAGGGGGCGGGGCTTGGAGGAACGGAGGAGACGGTGATCGCGGAAGCTTTCCTCCTGCCTTCACAAACTTTACACACGTATATATCGTCTGCAAATTGCTAGAGGACATTCATACTTTGCAATCCAAGACTTAATTAAATCCACAAAAAACCTGACAGGATTGTAACGCGATTATTTTTGAAAAACATAAATCCCTGTGCCGCAGCGACACGGAGTGATTCAGAGCGGGTCCTTCTGCCTTTGGTTCTGGACTGGTGGTCTTGTGTTGGTGGATAAAGCAGACTGCTCCGTGTTTGGTGCCACTGTCACGTCTGTTCCCTGATCTCTGCGTCACCGACCGATTTGATATTAAAGTGACAGAAAAAAAAACGTTATAGTAAAGCCGCGGCCGGAAAATCAGGAAGCAACGTTACTACGCTATAACCGATTATCTTCCGTCACTGCATCGAGACCGAATCGTCCACGTCCGCATCGCAATGCATCGTAGAAACGATTATTTTCAACACCCCTAATTGACGTAGATACACTGTACCTCTTCACCTACATTTTGGTTCTTGCTCTTTCACTTAAATCCTAAAACCTTGGATCTTATATTTAAAACTAAGGTTATTACTACTACTCATTCTTCTAAATATGTTCTCTCTCTACTTCTCATACTCTCTACTCCTGTAATCTATTCTTTCTATCCTCTCTTTATCCAAAAACCTTTTCCCTCTCTGACCTCTCGAGGTTTCATTAGAGGGAAACAGGTTTGCAGAGTGGCTTATTCAGGCCGGGGAGTGTTATGACCGTAGACACAGCGTACCTCCTTACCTCTCATCAATTCCAACTAAGGCTCCAGTGGGGATCTTGTTCCCTGAGTGTGCCTCTCCACCTCTGTTTCTTAGTCTCTTACTTGCTACCTTTTTCCCTCAACCTATCCTAAGGGAGTGCTTGTTCTTCCTTCTGTCTGTCTGTGTCTGTGTACTCTCATGTTCCGATTAACCCAGCCTCCCCCAAATGTTCTTGTTTTGTGTCTATATCTACGCCGGGATCCGGAGTCGAGGCTGATCCTGTTTGCTGTGGTTCTGTGCCCTGGATCCTCTATCCTGAGTTCTGGATTAAGTCGTGGACTTCGGGTCGTGGCTGGGCCTGTCTCTGCGGTCCTGCCTGGGTCTTGTCATACTACTTCCCTGATGGCTCCCACAGGATTGTTGTTGACATCTTCGTGGATTCATCTTCCTATTATAGACACATGCATTTCCTAACATTCGGTCTACCTACGCTGTAAAATGTATTATCTCTTCGATTTACACACGGCATCTATTGCCCAGTTGGGTGCTTCGTTGTTGGAGTTTACCCCAGTGGACGAGAGGGTCGCCTCCCTACGCCTGCTGGTTATGGGGGGGAAAACTCTGACTGTTATGTGTGCTTATGCACCCAACAGCAGTTCAGAGTATACAGCCTTCTTGGAGACCCTGGAAAGAGTCCTGTATGGGGCTCCTGAAGGGGACTCTTTAATCTTGCTGGGAGACTTCAACGCACATGTGGGCAATGATGGAGACACTTGGAACTGATCTGAACCGGAGTGGTGGTTTGTTACTGGACTTCTGTGCTAGTCATGGATTGGCCATAACAAACACCATGTTCGAACATAAGGATGCTCGTAAGTGTACGTGGTACCAGAGCACCCTAGGCAGAAGGTCCATGATCGATTTCGTTATCGTATCATCGGACCTGAGGCCGTATGTTTTGGACACTCGGGTAAAGAGAGGGGCGGAGTTGTCAACTGGCAGACCGGGGTGGTGGTTCCCCTTTTCAAAAAGGGGAATCAGAGGGTGTGTGCCAATTACAGAGGCATCACACTACTCAGCCTCTCCGGGAAAGTTCACTCTAAGGTACTCGAAAGGAGGGTCAGGCCGATTGTCGAACCTCAGATTGAGGAGGAACAATGCGGGTTCCGTCCTGGTCGTGGAACGACGGATCAGCTGTTTACTCTCGCAAGGATCCTGGAGGGGGCCTGGGAGTACGCTTATCCGGTCTACATGTGTTTTGTAGACTTGGAGAAGGCGTATGACCGGGTTCCCAGGGAGTTACTGTGGGAGGTGCTGCGGGAGTATGGGGTGAGGGGGTCTCTACTCAGGGCCATCCAATCTCTGTCCTCCCAAAGCGAGAGCTGTGTCTCGGCAGTAAGTCGGACCCATTTCCGGTGAGGGTTGGCCTCCGCCAGGGCTGCGCTTTGTCACCAATCCTGTTTGTAATATACATGGATCGGATTTCGAGGCGTAGTTGTGGGGGAGGGGGTCTGCAGTTCGGTGGACTAAGGATTGCACCACTGCTTTTTGCAGATGAAGTGGTTCTGATGGCTTCATCGGTCTGTGACCTTCAGCACTCACTGGATCGGTTCGCAACCGAGTGTGAAGCGGCTGGGATGAGGATCAGCACCTCCAAATCTGAGGCCATGGTTCTCAGCAGGAAACCGATGGACTGTCCACTCCAAGTAGGGAATGAGTCCTTACCCCAAGTGAAGGAGTTCAAGTATCTCGGAGTCTTGTTCTCGAGTGAGGGAACAATGGAGCGTGAGATGGGCCGGAGAATCGGAGCGGCGGGAGCGGTACTGCAGTCGCTTTACTGCACCGTTGTGACGAAAAGGGAGCTGAGCCAGAAGGCAAAGCTCTCTGTCTACCGGGCCATTTTCGTTCCTACCCTCACCTATGGTCATGAAGGATGGGTCATGACCGAAAGAACGAGATCGCGGATACAAGTGGCCGAGATGGGTTTTCTCCGCAGGGTGGCTGGTGTCTCCCTTAGGGATAAGGTGAGAAGTTCGGTCATCCGGGAGGGACTCGGAGTTGAGCCGCTCCTCCTTCGCGTCGAAAGGAGCCAGTTGAGGTGGTTCGGGCACCTAGTTAGGATGCCACCTGGGCGCCTCCCTAGGGAGGTGTTCCAGGCACGTCCAGCTGGGAAGAGACCAAGGGGTAGACCTAGGACCAGGTGGAGGGATTATATCTCTTCGCTGGCCTGGGAGCGCCTTGGGATCCCCCAGTCACAGCTGGTTGATGTCCCCAGGGAAAAGAAAGTTTGGGGCTCTCTGCTGGAACTGCTACCCCCGCGACCCGACCACGGATAAGCGGGAGAAGATGGATGGATAGATGGATGGATCTATTGCACGTCTGTCCGTCCTGGGAGAGGGATCCCTCCTCTGTTGCTCTCCCTGAGGTTTCTCCCATGTTCCCTTTAAACTGTGGGTATTTCTCCGGAAGTTTTTCCTTGTACGATGTGAGGGTCTAAGGATAGAGGGTGTCGTTTTCTCATACTGATATTCTGCACAAACTGTGCTGTTTTGCTGTAAAGTGTCCTTACTGTAGGGTATTTTTATGTACAGCACTTTGGCTCGACCAAAAATCGTTTAAAAATGTGCTATATAAATAAAACTTGATTTGATTTGACTGCTGCAGAGCTGAGTCTGACTCCTCACTCCAGAGTTGTATATTCCGTGTCACCGGTCTGACCCGTTTCAGTTTCTGCTTGTAAGCAGGCAGCAGCAGCAGTGAGATGTGGTCTGATTTGCCGAAGGGAGGGCGAGGGAGAGCTTTTTATCCATGTCGAAAAGGGGAATAAACATGGTACAGTGTATTTCCGCCGCGCATCGAGCAGCTTATATGTTCAGAGGCGCGGGAAGGTATTTTGAGTGGGGGTGCTGAGGTGCTGGATTCCAGTGAACACTATTACGGGCACTATAGAGCAGTGGTTCCCAAACGGTGTGCCGCGGCACACTGGTGTGCCGTGAGTCAAGTCCGGGTGTGCCGTGGGATTTTGTGACAACTATACGTTATTATTGCAATATACAACTACACAAAAATAATTATTGAATTGACTATATCAGTACTTTGTAGGTTTATATGTACGTAATCTGCGCGACTTGCGCGTCCACATCTCCAAGTGCAGTGCTGCATAAACATGGCTGAGTCAGCGATAACTTTCGAGGGGTGGAGGTATGCCCATTATTTTGAGTTCGTCCGAAGAATAAACAGGAATGTGACGGTGAGGTGCAAACTGTGTCCAGGCCAGAAGCTGTTATCCACTGCTGTGAACACCACGTCAAACCTCAACACACACCTGCAAAGAACACATGCTAAGGTGAAGCTAACGCACACGCTATTTGTTGTTTGTTTATATCACGTAGTAGTGGTCTGTTCTTCTTCTCTGTCTTCCGGTTGTTGCCTGTTTAGAATGACAAATACACACTACCGCCGCCTGCTGGTAAAGAGAGTTATTGCCACTCACGCATGCGCAGTTCGTACGTGCTCGACGAGTAAAGTAACGAGTTACTTTATGTAGAACGAAGTAGTGTAATATATTGCTTTTTTTTAAAAGTAATATGTAATATATTAAAAAAAATAGTAACGACCCCATCTCTGGAGTTGGCGTTCTCTACTCTGATTTACATGAAGAACAACAGGAGGTCACGGCTCTCTGTTGAACAGGACTTGCGAGTGGCCCTCTCCTCAGTGCCACCAAGGATTACAAAAATCTGCGTGCCCCGACAAGCACATGTATCTCACTAATTTGTAAGTCGGCAAAATATTTACAATAGAACATGTTTCAATGCTGATTGCTGAAATGTTACATTTATAATTTGTAGTTCAGGACCATGGACAATGCAGCTTCCTTGCATCGACAGTTCTCTGTGCTGAATTTCTGCTGAGTTTCCTTTGCCTCATTTTTTATTGTATGACCTGTCTGGTTTAAATGAGTGTGTTGCTGCTTTGATGAAGCCTAATTTGATAACGTTTCAAATTAATTTCTGAAATACTTCATTATTAAATATTTCATGAGTAATATAGTTGTCTTTGTCACATTTTATTTGGCATTAGTAAATAATTATGCACATGTACAGATATTTTACATGATATGAGTGATAACACGTGTTATAAGGGCTATTTTGCACAATATGTGTGCCTTGAGATTTTTACTTGTCCTTTGGTGCCTTGGGCACAACAAGTTTGGGAACCACTGGTGTAGAGCACGCACAAAAGCACTCCCCACACGCAAACACACAGTGCACCCGCGACTGTTACAATGAAGGCTCGATAATCAGCTCACGGCATATAGGCAGGGGTAAAGTTCTATTTGTTACGAGTGGGGAGCGGACCTCACCTCCTCTAGGGGGGTCCGGGGGGGTGAAGATTTTTGTTAAATATTGATGTTAAAAGCATCAATCTGGTGCACTTTGAGAGCAACATTAAGAGATCTATGGATACATCTCTCAACACCCAGATGAAACACAACTGTAAGCAGATGTTCTTTTTCTTTATGGATATTTTACAAATCACTCCCCTTTCAAACTGTATTCTTGTTTTACTGCCATATAGTATTTCATAACTGTTTTTCCTTTATTCTCTTATTGTTTTTATAACTATAATGATCATATGAAGGTGTGCCGCGGAAATAATCTTTTGAATAATTTGTGACCAAACCGTTTGAGACCCACTGAGATCATTTAGACTAAAGTGAACTATCTAAACACTCAGAGAGTCCTTAGCTCACCTGAGCCTCTCAGTCTGAGAGGAGAGGACTCTCCTCTCAGTCTGAGAGGAGAGGACTCTCCTCCAGCTTGTTGTGGAACAAACAGCTCCTTGTGTCTGTTAGTGCAGCTATCTAACCAGATGCTAACAACACGGTCCCTGCTGGCACCGGTCCCACACACACACACACACACACACACACACACACACACACACACACACACACACACACACACACACACACACACACACACACACACACACACACACACACACACACACACACACACACACACACACACACACACACACACACACACACACACACACACATCCAGTTGATTTAAATGTGTGTGATCTCACGCCTCCTTCACTCCCACCTGTGTTGCTTTGAGAAAGGACAGGTCAGCACACACACACACACACACACACACACACACACACACACACACACACACACACACACACACACACACACACACACACACACACACACACACACACACACACACACACACACACACACACACACACACACACACACACACACACACACACACACACACACACACACACACACACACAGAGCCGAGCTTTAATGACACAAGCACTCTCTGATTGGTCTGGTGTCTTCTTGCTTCTGTTGCATTCACTGAACACTGGAAATTACAGCCCTGCCGTCCTCTCTAGTGTCTTGATGAGGTTCACGTAAAGCACGGTTAATGTATTATATTATTGAGGTAGAATTGTCCGGGGCTACAGAATTGTAGCTAACAATGTGGAATGTATTGGCTACATATTACACAGATTATGCACAGCGGGAGCAGCAATAACCGTCAAATAATAATTCAGACAGGGGAGCTCCGCACCCCTGCCCACCGCTAGGGGGTGCTGCAGCGCCCTCAGCACCCCCCTTCCCGCGCCCATGTATATGTTGATAATATCTCAGGAGGACGTGAAGTCTCTGTCCTGTCAATCAATCCAAACAGCTCGCCCAGCACTGTGTTGTTGTCAGTGTGTAGCGGACTGTACACAGCTGTAATCACAACCAACGTAAATTCTCTTGGCAGATGAAAAGCCCGGCATGTGATCATGAGGTGCTCTAAATGAGGGGAACAGTCCGAATAAATAATCCTCACATCTGTGCACCAGTTATTATTTATCAAGACGCACACACCCCCTCCCTTGCTTCTCTCTGAATGAACAGTCTGATCCTGGCGAAATATAGTGAAGCCGTCAGGAACAATGGCGGAGTGAGCCAAGTCTCCGTGAAAATGATCACGTTACAGTTCTTCATGTTCCGTTGAAACGCGATCCTGCTTCTGAGTTCATCTAGTTTATTCTCAATTAACTGAACATTAGCCAGTAGAATACTCGGAAGAGGGGGTCAGTTTTCACGTTTCCTCAGTCTCACTATCAGCCAGGCCCGGGACCCTCACTTCCTCCT
Organism: Pseudochaenichthys georgianus; assembly: GCF_902827115.2. Classification (NCBI taxonomy): domain Eukaryota; kingdom Metazoa; phylum Chordata; class Actinopteri; order Perciformes; family Channichthyidae; genus Pseudochaenichthys; species Pseudochaenichthys georgianus. The sequence goes on from NC_047516.1 coordinate 39,891,463, forward strand.
TCGTCTCTCAGGTAGGACAGCAACAGGCAGCCATTGTCTGACGGTGGGCTGTTGTACACAAAGTTTCTGATCTGTAGAAGTTCCTCTCTGCTATATTGTATAGCAGAGTTGCTGCGGTCGGCTTGCATGTTGCGGACCAGGTTAAAAGCACACGACAAAAAGTAAACAAACAATGAAAGGCAAAGTTGGAGAGGAGCCAAAGACAATGCAGCCATGTTCTCGGCGCAGAGGCGTGTATTCTGTATTGTATTACATAGATGATGTTTGCATAGCCACCAAAGCCAGTCTCACTATTCATAGGAACGCATTTCACATTATATATAACTTCCTGTGGCAGAACATTAACAGGGTATATTAATTATATACATAAATGCTTTGAATGAGTATTTATTTGTTGCTTTCGTTATGGCATAAGGTGTTTACTATCTGCATATTTTACTGCCATATTTTTTACTATGATCTTACTTGTGATATTCTGACATGACAACAACTGTAGCCTCTGCATTGATTACTCGGGATAGCCAGTATAAAAACAACAGTCACTATGCAATATCAACACTACTGATTCTGCCTCTCTCGCCCTGACCTCCGTCATAATCTCCTTACGTATGCGGTTCTCGGGCCCAGCCCAGTAAATTGTTGGTTTCAAATAGGAAACAGTTTTCGGGGCCAAGAGTCGGCGCTAGTGCAGAGGTTATACAAAAAAGTGGTTCACAATTGGGCACCAGCTCAGAACCAGCCTTGTGGAATAGGGGTTAGAGACTCACCTCCTCCACTGGACAGACAGAGTGTGCAGGCTCAGAGTTCTGTATTGACACACTCCTCTCCCACTTGTCGGCCATGTGGTTGACCTCTTCCAGCTTTTGGTCACAGCTCTTCTGTGTGTTTAGCAGTGTCACTTCATAAAACTCCTGGATATCTGTGGAGATAAAGATCTAACATGAGTTAACTCATCAATTTAATACAAGTTATTTGATGTTGATAGCAGTTAAACCTGAGTCAATGCTACAAAAAGTGTACAAACATACAAATGAGGTACAATTCTGCATGTAAATGTGAATACCAAATTTATGTTTGCTTTTGAGAGCTACCTTTCTGAAAGCATGCAAGGTTTTTGCATAAATGTTAGGTGTATAAATGTATTCTATATACATATTAGGGATACACGATATTGGTTTTTTGAAACCGATACCGATAACTTCCTGCTTCTCAAGACCGATACCAATAACCGATAATAATATATATATATATTAGGGCTGGGCGATTTGGCCTAAAAATAAAATCTCGATTTTTTTTCTAACTAATGGACAATTTTCGATTTAAACCTCGATTTTTTCAGTTTTTTTCGAAACAAACCAGACCAAGGCAAAATTTAAATACATATTTTCTTTATTAACACAATACAAATAAATGAGATTACCAAGTAGTCTAGGCCTATGTGAACAAATCAGTTGTTCAAGAATAAAAAAAATTAAATAAAAACAGCACCACGGCACTTCTCTGTCATTAATGTGCAACATTTCTTTTAAATCAAACTGAAAAAAAAATCTCTTGTAGGCCATCCCTGAAAAAACTTGTAAAATGAAATACAACAAATAATAAATAATGATAATGAAATGAATAATTAAAAAATACCTTCAAACAAAATAACATCCCTTTAACTTTCTAGGAAGTTGTCTTTCTACAGACCTCACACAGAACAGTTGTTTGTTCTATGTATGACCGCTTGTACCCGAACCACTTCCATACAACTGAAGTAGCACCTTTTTTAGGAATGAGTTCTTCATCTGTGTTCGTGGACATTTTTATGGTACATCTGTCGGTGAAGCGGTAAATGTGATTGTAGTAGGCTATGTGACTACCCGATCTGCAGCTCTGCACATGCGCAGTGTTATAAATTAAAATCAATGTTTTTGATGGCATAAAGTACCTTAAACATACCGTCAGTTTAAATGCCGTTTTATACTGAAAAACCAGAAGTTCTCGTGCGCAGTTGTTAAAGGTCCCATGTCATGGCCATTTCCACTGATCATAATTCCATTGTTGAGGTCTACTAGAATAGATTTATACTGTGCAATTTTCCAAACTCACATTGGTTTCTCAAACAGCATCTCTGTAAAGTATGTGTATTCACTCTCTCCACTAAACGGCTCGTTGCAGCTCTTGCCCCCCCCCCCCCTCCCTGTGAGCACAGTGTGCTCCGATTGGTCGGGACCAATCGGGATGTTGTGAATCGCGCTGAGCTCCGCGGAGGTGTGATTTCCTTGTTTAGCGATACAAAGCGAAACACAGCCAAACTCACCCTGAGCACACACAAAGTCACAGCCGAAGTAAAAACAATAAGTGTGGCTTGATATTGAGAAGAAAAAGGTTGATAAACGCTGTGAGAATGGGTCTGCAGAGAGAATTTCGCCGCGATCCCAATTGTCTGTTATCAGCCTGCAGCCAGGGAGGAGAGATCAGCAGAGCTGCATGCACTGAGTGTGTGAGGAAGTCCGTGGATTGGTCAATTTGGACCAATCAGCGGGGGCTTAACGTAACGGCTCCGCGGACGTAACGTAACGGCTCCACGGATTGGTCCATTTCGTTCCGGGGACGACATGATGTACCCGGAAGAATCAAATGGACAGTGACGTATCTCCAACGAGGCGTTTTGGGGAGGTATTTTCTGTTTTAGAGTTGTACTCCCTACAGGGTGTACTTTGAGGGTTTTGACTCTGCACACCGTTTACATGCATAAAAACCTTCATAACACACAAAGGGACGGGTACTAACCGGACAAGCATGACATGTGACCTTTAAGCTTTTATTCTGAAAATCCTTCATCTCCGGTTAGCATTTAGCATGTGGCTAATATACCATTTACTATAGAGGTGAATTTAGTAGCGATATGACACGGAGTGTTGCACACCGAAATCTACTGATTTCAACACTACAACTACTGTATAGACGTCGAGATATTATTATTGCTGAATATTAAATGAAGGTACAGTTTATTTGAATACGTTTGTTTACAGACGTGGGTAGCATGAGACAACAACTACCAGAAATGAAACCAGCCGTGAAGTTTTTCCTGTCTTGAGTATTGATTACAGCGTTCAAAACCATATTAAATGAAAAGTCATGAAAGAGATAAGGAGGAGAAAAGGTGTGTTTAGTTATATATGTAATGTACAATGTCTGAGTCCTCTGTTATGCTCAACAACGAACACAGCATAACAACAGCAGATCGGGCAGAGCTGCAGATCGGGTAGTCACAGGCAATGTGGCTGAGTTTTGTGCTCGTTCTGGAAAGTGAGAGAGTAAGCTACTACGGAGTCCCTTAAAGCAAAACAAATCTGCGGAGTCTAGAAATGTTTTAAAATCGCGATTTTTCGGTTCAGCCATTTCACAAACCGTAGGAAAGTAAAAATGCAAATTAATCGTGAAAACCGAAAAAATCGCCCAGCCCTAATATATATATATTAAATGTACCTGTAGTTTTTGCACACCTGGTGGTAACAAAAAGACTAGTAGTGAGCAAATGACATGAGCATTACTACTATGAACAAAACTAGCCCTGGGGTCGTCTCTGGCAAACTTCTTGCCTTTTTCAAAAGCCTCGTCGATAGGTAAAAGCCCCGGTGCCTTTGCAGCTGGCTTTGGATTCACCACTAGTTTAGCAGCGCAGGCGTCTTCGTACGCTTTTAACACACCATCGTAGCGATGGCGATGTTTCAGGTGACTAATCAGGTTGGAAGTATTATAGCTCGTTGCCTTTTCCCTCCTCGTGGAACTTCTGCATTGCATTTGTTAATACAAATAGCAAGCCAACTATCTAACTCTGAAACTTTGAAATAGTCCCATTACATTACATTGCATTTAGCTGACGCTTTTATCCAAAGCGACTTACAATAAGTGCGTTCGACTAACACAATACAAACTTGAAGAAAACAGAATCATATAAGTACATCAGGTTTCATAGAGCAAAAATATTTCAAGTGCTACTCAACTGGCTTTAGATAAGCCAGTCCTTTATTGGTATATAAGTGCTTTGTTAGTAGTTCTATCGCTCGAGGTAGAGTCGAAAGAGATGAGTTTTCAGTCTGCGACGGAAGGTGTGTAAGCTTTCTGCTGTCCTGATGTCAATGGGAGCTCATTCCACCATCTTGGAGCCAGGATAGCAAACCCACATGTTTTTGCTGATGGGAACTTGGGTCCCCTTCGCAGCGAGGGTGCATTGAGCCGTTTTGTTGATGCAGAGCGGAGTGCACGTGCTGGGGTGTACGGTTTAACCATGTCCTGGATGTAGGAAGGGCCAGATCCATTCGCAGCATGGTACGCAAGTACCATTGTCTTGAAGTGGATTCTAGCAGTTACCGGAAACCAGTGGAGGGAGCGGAGGAGCGGCGTGGTGTGGGAGAATTTAGGAAGGTTGAAGACCAGACGAGCCGCTGCATTCTGGATGAGCTGCAGAGGTCGGATGGCACATGCAGGTAGACCAGCCAGGAGGGAGTTGCAGCAGTCTAGGCGTGAGATGACGAGAGCCTGGACCAGAACCTGTGTCGCTTTCTGGGTCAGCTGGGGACGTATCTTCCTGATGTTGTAAAGCGTGTATCTGCAGCAACGGGTTGTAGCAGCGATGTTTGCAGTGAAGGACAGGTTGTTATCTAGGGTCACACCCAGATTCCTTGCAGTCTGAGTCGGGGAAACAACAGAGGTGCCGATGTTGATAGTCAGGTCAAGAGTGGGACAATCTTTTCCCGGAAGGAAAAGCAGTTCAGTCTTGTCAAGGTTGAGCTTGAGGTGATGAGCAGACATCCACTGAGAGATGTCAGCTGGACAAGCAGAGATGCGTGCGACGACCTGGGTCTCTGAGCGGGGAAAGGACAGAATTAATTGGGTGTTGTCAGCGTAACAGTGGTATGAAAAACCATGCAGGCTAATGACAGATCAGAGCGAGTTTGTGTACAAGGAGAAGAGGAGGGGACCAAGAACAGAGCCCTGAGGGACCCCTGTAGTTAATTGACAAGGGTCGGACTCCGACCCTCTCCAAGTTACCCTGTAGGTAGTGGTACGGTCTTTGAGGTATGAGGTGAGGAGGGAAAGTGCAGAGCCTGAGACTCCAAGTTCTTGGAGAGTGCGAAGGAGGATCTGATGGTTCACCGTGTCGAATGCAGCAGACAGGTCCAACAGGATGATGACAGAGGAGAGGGAGGCTGCTTTAGCAGTGTGCAGTTCCTCTGTGACAGCAAGGAGGGCAGTTTCTGTGGAGTGACCTGCCTTGAAACCAGACTGGTGCGGATCCAGAAGGTTGTTCTGATGGAGATAACAGGAGAGTTGTTTAAAGACAGCGCGTTCAAGTGTTTTAGACAGGAACGGGAGGAGAGAGACAGGCCTGTAGTTTATAACGTCAGACGGGTCGAGAGTGGGTTTCTTTAGGAGAGGGTTTACTCTTGCCTCCTTGAGACTGTTTGGAAAGTGACCAGAAGTTAGAGAAGTGTTGATGAAATGGGTGAGAAACGGTAGAATATCAGGAGCGATAGTCTGAAGGAGGTTTGAAGGGATAGGGTCCAGAGGACAGGTGGTAGGGCGGGCAGAGGTAATGAGGGTAAGAACCTCACTTGGCGAGAGAGGGGAAAAGGAGGTCAGTGTGTGGGTGAAAGGAGGGTCTGGTGACCCAGCGGTGAGTAAAGGTGAGTCAGAAAAAGAAGAGCGAATATCATCAACCTTTTTTCAAAGTGGTTAACAAAGTCGCTGGACAGAAGTGAGGAGGGGGAAGGGGCTTTGGGAGGGTCCAAGAGGGAGGAGGGGGAAGGGGCTTTGGGGGGGTCCAAGAGGGAGGAGAAGATGGAAAATAGTTTTTTAGGATTGGAATAGGAAGATTGGATCTTATCTTGAAAGAAAGTGCTTTTTGCCTGAGAGATCGAAGCAGAGAAAGAGGAGAGGAGAGCCTGATAGGTTAGGAGGTCGTCATGGTGTTTGGATTTCCACCGTTTCCGCTCTGCTGCTTGAAGGACGGTTCTATTAGCACGCAGTGCGTCATTTAGCCAGGGAGCAGGAGGGGACTGACGAGCCTGCCGAGATGTGAGAGGACAGAGAGAGTCCAGAGAGGATGAGAGAGTAGAGAGGAGAGTTTCTGCAGCAGAGCACAGTACCGACGACATGTTTGTTTACTGTCCTGGCTTCACGTCCGCACACCATTTACGTCACAGCCAGGCATGAGTTAGGGAGCGCTGGATTTGTGAAAAACTCCCCTCTTCCTAAACCACTAATACCACAGTACTGGCAAAACGGGAGGAGCCAAGGGAAAAACAAGCGCCCCTCATCCCAACCCACCCACACCGCAGGATTTTTTTCTTTTTTTTACCCAAAAAATATATTGTATATTATCGGGGCTATTAATACTGTTATCGGGTTTATCGGGATGACGTCATAATTCCTAATATCGGACCAATAATTATCGGGCCGATAATTATCGTGCACCATTAATATATATATTTCTCACATTATAGTTGCTTTATTATTTTACCGCTTCTTCACTACTGGTACCAGACCAATAAAGGAAAAAAAAATAGCAATAACAATGTTGTAATCTCATGAACATAATCCTTATACTCGTTGTGTCTTCAGGGTGTGAGGAAACCAATGTGAACCCAGATCAAGCAAACTCCTCAAAGAAACACCAGTGATTGATCAGATAATCCTGCTGTCAGGCATCAGTTCTGTTTTCAAAACATGGGTTAAAAAATCATTAAGTGCTGGGTGTAGTAATTGGACGTCCAGACGTCTACCCAACAGCTGTAAATGCCTTTGCAGCTGTAATCATGGTCTCATTTCCATATACTCACAACATTATCATTTTCGAAATGTACCTAATCCATCAAGTTCTAAGTAGACAAATGTTACACACAAAGCTAACATACTATAAATAGTAAATACAATGGGATAGGGCTGTGCGATTATGGCAGAAATCATAATCACGATTATTTGGGTCAATAATTGATATCACGATTATTTTGACGATTATTCATTGACCATTTATTGAACTTTAAAACAAATAATATTTTACCAATAAACAAGATCAACAAATATGTTGGAGCGCACTTCCAAAACCATACTAAACATATATTATTAATATGATAAATACAAATAAATTAGACCAAAATAAATTACATCAAATATGTTGCAGTGCACTGTCACAACCTACTGAACACTCCTTAACATAGAGCCAACATTTTGGTAAAACATATTCAACATATTCCACTCAGTTAAACGTTGAAGGCTGGCCAACCGTCATGGTCCAGAAGTAACAGGAAATAAATGTTGAACTACAATTTAAGACCAAATAAAAATGTTTAGGCCACCATGGCAAATGCTGGTAGGGCTGCTCATGTCATCTCTTAAAGATTTTTTGCAAGAAACACCAGCCTGTTTAAATGGTCTGGTTTCAGAGATGAGCGCAGGCAGGTGACAAGCCACCTGTACTGAAGACCCTCAGCCACGCCCCGACACATGGGGTGACGCCGGCCAATCACAAAGCTTTGATGCGTTCAAGAGCATTATTCTGGCACAGGAAGATTATGTTACAGGACATTAACGATAAAACAGAATATTGTTGTTCTATTTTTAGACACATCTCGCGATCGACTGGTTGGGCACCCCTGGGCTAGACCATAGGTCTGTTGTGGTGGCAAAGTAGTCAGCTGAAGCCACATCTCTCCCTCTTCCCCACGGCATTTGTCATATAGTGCATTATAGCACAGGCCTTTTTCAGATGGTATATTACGCAGTTTTTTTCTGCTTCGAATAGTTCTCTCTTTTTTCACCATACCTGTGTTTGCATCACTGTAACCAATGAGCACCTGCATGTGTGTGAGAATGGCCCTGACACCATTTCAGCCCAGATTTACAAACTCCTGGCAGGACAAGCTCAAGCTCAATTCTCGCACTGAATTTAAAAAAAGTGAGTGATGGACTGCAATATAAGAGGGAAAGAAAGAGAAACTTTAAAACTGTTCACTTGTTATGATGTGTAAAGACTTGTTCTATAATCGTCTGAAACTGTTAAGTCATGATGTGAAACGGTTAACAAAGAAAAAGGAAAACTCAAGCTGCTACACTTTATTTTATTTATCTAAAATTAAGCACTTTTAAGATGCACATATTTTCAAAAGCTATTTTATTTATTTTCTCTATTTTATTTTTAAATGCAGCCCGAGAGGAACATTGCACATATCCACAGTATTTACTGTATATCTGTAGAGTTCAATGTTAATTGACAATAAATAGTTGTTTTTGAATTGTACTTTATTTGATTGGCATTCAGTTGTTGATTACATGCAGACGTTGATAAAGCTACAGCTACTTCAATATATATCACACTAATTCATGAAGCAAGTTAGACATTTTGATGTCCGGACCTTTGCATGGGGACATTTTCTCTAACTGGACCTCGTTGAATTTTAGTTGGATGCCCCTCTTCTAAACCATCAACGTGTATCTTAGACCTGATTCCAACTAAGCTGTTAAAGGACATTTTTCCATTAATTAACACTTGTTTATTACATATTATGAATATGTCTTTATTATCAGGCTATGTTCCACAAACATTCAAAGTAGCAGTGATAAAACCGCTTCTTAAAAAGCACAACCTCGATCCAGAGGTTTTAGCCAACTATAGACCTATTTCTAATCTTCCGTTCCTCTAAAAAAATGTTGAGAAAGCGGTCGCAAAACAGTTGTGTGATTACTTAAAAAACAATGATTTATTTGAAGATGTTCAGTCTGGCTTTTGTAAGGAAATATTTGTATGTATTCATGCAAACTGTGAAGAAGCTTGAAAATGGTTTGTGTAGAAAACTGGGCTGGTTTTGGGCCTGCTAACATGTGGTTTTTAGAGGACACAGGAAGAGGGGGAAGGTCAGGAGTTAACATACAGTCATCCCTGATGTGGGGTGTTGATGATAATTTGGGCAGCCAATCACTGGTCTGGAAGGGAGGCGCAGATAACTCCTCCTTGGGTCAGTGAGGGATATAGACAGAAATCCCGCTGTGTTCGGCCTCTTTCTCCTCTGGCTGGCTGGCTGGCTGGCTGGCTCACGTGAGTATCAGGTAAATGTGGGATCCCACAGAACTGTATGTAATTTGTACTGTATTGATTGTATATTACCATTAAAGTGGATTATTGTTTAACGGTTAAGTGTATGCTCTGGATTCCCTTCATGTAAGATAACAGCTATGTTTAGGGACGCGGGGGGATTTGGAAATGCGGCCAAGTTATCATTTAAATCTCCTAACACTTTAGAACACATCATAGCAGAGAGACAGTTCTGGTTAAAGTCACAAATGACATTCTAATAGCCTCAGACAAGGGACTTGTCTCTATTCTTGTTTTGCTCGATCTCAGTGCTGCATTTGATACTATCGACCATGATATCTTATTACAAAGACTAGAGCACTTAGTTGGCATACAGGGAACTGCTTTAGGATGCTCTCAGTTTGTACGTGTTAATGATGAATCTTCCACGCAAACCAAAGTTAGCCATGGAGTGCCACAGGGCTCAGTGCTCGGACCTATTTTGTTCACATTATATATGCTTCCGTTAGGCAATATTATAAGGAATCATTCTGTAAACTTTCATTGTTATGCGGATGATACTCAACTATATTTATCAATCAAGCCTGATGAAATTAATCATCTAAATAAAATGCAAGACTGCCTCAAGGACTTAAAAACGTGGATGACCTTAAACTTTTTGATGTTAAACACGACCAAAACTGAAGTTATTGTACTCGGCCCAAAGAATCTACGAAACAAATGATCTAAAGATATACTCACTATGGATGGCATTAATTTGGCCTCCAGTGAGACTGTAAGGAATCTTGGTGTTATATTTGATCAGGATTTATCCTTTAACGCCCACATAAAATCAATTTCAAGGACCGCCTACTTCCAACTACGTAACATTGCAAAAATCAGGCATATCTTGCCTCAAAATGATGCAGAGAAACCAGTCCAACCATTTGTTACTTCAAGGCTGGATTATTGTAACTCTTTATTATCAGGGAGTACCAAGAAGTCAGTTAAGTGGCTTCAGCTGATTCAAAATGCTGCAGCTCGTGTACTAACCAGAGTTAGGAAAAGGGACCACATTACTCCTGTTCTGGCTGCCTTACACTGGCTCCCTATAGAACACAGGATAGAATTAAAAAATCTTCTTCTCGCCTACAAAGCCCTTAATGGGCAGGCGCCATCTTACCTTAAAGAACTCATTATACCCTCTTGTCCTATTAGGGCAGTGGTTCTCAAACTTTTTCTGTCAGAAAAAACAAAGTCGGGCCCCCCCAACACAAATAGTCACGTAATGGGCCAAGTTAACATTTATTAAAATACATCAATATGAACGTGTGCATTCCTTTGCTAGAACAGTGATAATAAAACAATGCTCCATACGTCTGTGTGGTCAAAAAAGAAATACATAATACAATTGTGCAATCCCTTTGCTAGAACAATAAGTTATAATACTTTGCAAATCTGTGCAAAGAAATGAAAAGAAAGAAAATGCTGATATTTGGCCAAAAAGTGTGTCTTATAGTCAGTGTTGGGCAAGTTACTTCCAAGATGTAATATATTACATATTACTTATTACTCTCTTTTGAAAGTAATAAGTTACATTACAAAATTACTGTCTCTGAAATGTAATGAGTTACACTACTTTAGTTACTTTTCTAGTTACTTTCACCAAAATAACCGCAAAAGATTGGCTAGGTATTGTAAATGCTAAAATGTAGTTTAGTGCAGCTCATTATACATCCAATGAAGGGCGATGTGGTTTAGCATAACAACTGTGTAGGCCCTTAGGCTACTAACAACTTGTATTACACGGGTTAGTTGAATACTCGATTCTGATTGTAAATTCTTAACATGTGACACGTTGTTAATACAGTACAGACCACTGTCAAGGACTATAACGAAGGTTGCTAAGAAGGATCAAGAAAGAGAAAGGAAAAGAGGTTAAAAGACGGAGCGCTGGACGTCAGATAAATCACCAGAAGAAGGCCGAGAGGAAGTGAACACTAACAGGACACGGAATGGGCTCTGTAGTGTGTTTAGCATATGGCCATACAGGCCCGGTTCCAGAACAAAATGACTCGGGGTGAATCTGAGATTACAGCAGTAGTATGTTTACATGAGCAATAGTGGCCGGCAACAGCAATGAAAAATATCATTGATGGTCCCAATGAACAGATTATGGCCTTTGTTATGTTTTGAAACCAAGCAAGTGAGAACATTTCAAGTGAGTGCACTTTTAGTGCAATCCTGAAATATTTCATATAGTCCAAAGTGGACTGTGACAAAGAAAAGCACAAAAGCTTCAAAACTGTACTGATAAAACAAATGAGAACATTTTGTAAATCAAGGCAAATATTATTTGAACCAGCTCATGGTTTGAAATGGCAAACATTGAAAAGCAAAAGTATTATTAAAACCATGTAGCCTACTAAACATCACCTTGGTCCCATCATATACTCTGGGAAGAGAACATTTACTGTCCTTGAAAACTGGTATCACATCATGTGAGGTTGAATGTGTGACCTGGAGATCATTTCAGCTGCAACATTAGCTTGCTTATGAGATATGGGATATGAGATAGTTTTGTAGCCATTCGTGGTGAAGGCATCTGTGCTATTGTATGCATTATTTTTGACCCAACATTTCTACAGGCATGGCAGAATATGGCACTATTTTCACATATTCTAGCCCTTGTCTATTTGTATACCACAAGCTGCAAAATGACCACCTAACCCCACTGTACAGGCGGGTACTTGTTTAGATATACCTGGGCAGGCTCTGGTTTGCCGTGGTATCCTGGCTGGCACCTGCGGGCCGCAGAGGGGCGGCGTAGTTTCGGGCAACAAAGACTGCTGCTCCGGGGGCGAGTCAGGCGGGAGTAAGCTAGTGTCCACAACGGAGGGTAACGTGATGTCCCCATCCGACCTGTTGCTACGGTCTGCAGTAGATGCAGTGTTGCTGGCGTTTAGTGATGGTTGCTTTAACCATGTTCGTATAAATGATTATCCACAGATGTGTGTCACTGCTGTGGAAGCACTTTGGAAATGATGCACGCGCTGCGGAGCAGGTCACGCGCACCTGACACAATTTGTTGTTAGTATTTTTCGCACCGTTCTCTTTTTTGAATAGAGGGTGCACTGCATACCATTCTGATTCTACTGCCCCGAAGATCCCGGCGCGAAGCCTGAAGAGTAAACACCAGGTTTACTAATCTACCTGCACAATTTGTCTGGTGTCGGAATGTCTCGCTATGTTAGTACATTGTTAAAAAACAAAACACCATTTAATTTCGGGTTAAAATGTGTTGTAACTGCATTACTGAGCATTGTAACGGGTAATATATTACCCACATTTCATTAGTAATGCGTTACATTACTTCGTTACAGCAAAAAGTAATATATTACTGTAACTCCGTTACTTTTGTAACGCGTTACACCCAACACTGCTTATAGTGGCTGCAATGAGCCTGTTTTGCACTGCACATTTCTTCAAAACGGGGTTGCAGGCTCAGTGGCGGCGCCAGAGATTTCTTTTGGGGGTGCTGTGGGGTAGCTTGACGTTTTATAGGGGGTGCTCAAACATTTAGGGTTTTCCATTAATGTACCGGGCTACAGTGGAATTTTCTACTGCAACAATCCCCACGCAAATACACAGTGTGTCCGCGACAGTTACAATGAAGGCTCGATAATCAGCTCACTGCATATAGGTGTAAACAGGGGTAAAGTGCTGTTTTTATAGAGTGGACCTAACATAGGGCGGTCCGGGGGCATGCTCCACTGGGATTTTTTTTTTTTTAAATATTGAAGTTAAAAGCATCAATCTGGTGCACTTTGAGAGCAAAATGAAGAGATCTATGGATACATCTCTCAACACCCATTTGAAACAGAACCGTAAACATATTTACTATTTCTTTATGGATATTTTACAAATCACTCCCCTTTCAAACTTTATTATTTTTTTACTGTCATATAGTTAAGAGTCTGGGTGTCATCCTTGACAGCACCTTATCATTTGAAGCTCACATCAACAACATCACTCGATCTGCCTACTTCCACCTCCGCACTATTAACCACCTCCGCCCATCACTTACACCCAACAGCACCGCCATCCTCATCCACGCCCTCGTTACATCCCGTATTGATTATTGCAACTCCATCCTCTCTGGACTTCCTCACAAATCCCTGCGTAAGCTCCAACTGGTCCAAAACTCAGCCGCCCGTATCATTACCAGAACTCCTTCCATTAATCATATCACTCCGGTTTTCCAACAACTCCATTGGCTCCCCGTTAAATACCGCATAGATTTTAAAGTGTTGCTCCTCACCTTCAAGGCCCTTCACACTCTTGCACCTCCATATCTCTCTGAACTCCTTCACACGTACACTCCCTCTCGTACTCTCCGATCCTCCTCTGCCTTCCAACTCACTGTACCTTCTGCCCGCCTGACCACCATGGGGTCAAGAGCCTTCAACCACTCTGCCCCCCGTCTCTGGAACTCTCTCCCACAAGACATCCGCAATATGGACTCACTCTCAACCTTCAAATCCAGCCTGAAAACACACGTTTTTAAACTGACATATTCAATATCTTAATAATTGTTCTAAACTGATTGTTGTTTTTAAGTCTTGTATTACTGTGTGATCTTCTTTGTTGCTTGTTTTTAATTATGTTCTGTAAGGTGTCCTTGAGAGCTTTGAAAGGCGCCCATAAATAAAATGCATTATTATTATTATATAGTATTTCATACCTGTTTTTTATTTATTCTCTTATTTTTTTATAACTGTATGATCATATAAACGTGTGCCTCAGAAATAATTCTTTACAATAATCGTGACCAAAACGTTTGAGACCCGGCCACTAGCTCGCTAGCACCAGAAGCTAACAACAACGATCTCCGGTACCGATGCGCTCTCTCTCTCTCGCTCGCGCACGCACACAAAATGGCTCGTTTCACACACACAGAGCCGAGCTTGAATGAAACACAGAGACCCAGACGTACTTGTACTGTAACATATTCTTTTCCAATCAATAATCTTTCAAATTATGATTTTTTTTTTTTTTTAAACCATTTTTCCTCCTGGTGTCTCGCACCCCCCTGTCATGCCTCTGCGCCCCCCATTTTGAGAAACACTGTACTAGGGCATTGCGTTCCAAGAATGCAGGGTTGTTGGTTGTTCCTAGAGTCTCTAAAAGTACAATGGGAGCCAGAGCCTTTTGTTATCAAGCTCCACATTTGTGGAATCAGCTTCCAGTTTGTGTTCGGGCGGCAGACACCCTATCCGTTTTTAAGAGTGCGCTTAAGACCTTCCTTTTTGATAAAGCTTATAGTTAGGGCGGATTAGATTCAGATCGATAAGCGGTATTGATAAAAGTAGTAGTACCGTTAAAACGAAAATACGATGCCGAAGAAGAAGATTTCAGTGGCCCCAAGAGGAAGATTCTTGTATAGCATGTTTCTTGCCAAATATGAACAAATAAACAATAAAGTGTTACCTTAGTTACAGTAACCCAGATTCTTGTATTCTTTATGTTGATATTTAATACTATTTAAAATAGGTGCAGCATGCACAAAGTATAGCTATGGACAAGTGAAACATTCATTCGGACAAGTAAATTGCCAAACTCACTTGTCCATTGACAAGTACTCTCTAAAAACTTGTTCTTACACTGCATATGAAACAGAACTGTTAACAGATTTACTTTTTCTTTATGGATATTTTACAAATCACTTTCCTTTTAAACTGTATTCTTGTTTATTAATTACAACTTTTTTTTACTGTCATAGTATTTTATACCTGTTTTTCATTTATTCTCTTATTTTTTTATAACTATAATGATCATATAAAATGTGTTCCTTTACCTCACTGAGCTGAGGTTATCAGCCTCTCAGTCTGACAGGCGAGAGCTTTCTTCCACCTGATTGTAGAAAAAGCTTATTATATTTGTTAGCTAGCTAACCAGATGCTAATAACAACAATCCCCGGTACCGCTCTCTCTCTCGCTCGCTCACACAAAATACGCTTGTGCAACACACACAGAGCCGAGCTTGAATGACACACAAGACCCAGAAGAAATTGTACTGTAATGTAGCATATTATTTTGGCGTTATTGTATGATCAGTATGACAGATGAACAGCACAGCCCATGAACTGCGCTTACAACTAAAGACACAGCCACGCAAAAACTGCGGCATGTGTACGGCTCTTTATGCGTACTGCAATTTTTGCTGTAGCGGTTCTTATTATACATCCATGCTGGGTGGCATTCCGGTGCACTCTAGCAGCACTACACCACGTGATGACACGTTACGCTTGTGTTGTGTTTTTTTTCTCTCTGTGTGTTTATGAATTACCTCAAGGGCCGTATCAAATGGTCTCGCGGACCGTATACGGCCCGGAGGCCGGAGGTTCCCCAACCCTGGTCTAGAGAGAGTAATATGTTATCACTGCTGTATCACACTCACTGCATTAGAATCTTCGTAAGGCTTTACAGAGGGTGGTGAAAACTGCACAGAAAATCACCAGGACGGAGCTGCCATCCATGGAGGACCTTTACTCCCAGCAGCTCAGGAAGAAAGCCCACAGGATTATGAAAGACCCCCATCACCCCAGCCACAAACTGTGCTGTCTGCTGCCGTCTGGCAGGCGGTACCGCAGCATCCGGACAAAAACCACCAGATTCAGAGACAGTTTCATCCCACAGGCAATAAGACTGTTAAACACCTGAACTGTTGAAAGAACATCCATAATATTCATCTGGCTGCTACTTCGAAATTATTTAGCTATTTATTTGATATATCATATTCCAATAACTTGCATATAGACTCTTATTATAATAATAATAATAATAATAATAATTAAAACTGCGGTCGCACTTGTGCGCGCAGTGATGAGCGGGCCCTCGCGTCCGTGCACCTGTCGGGGAGGGCAGCCGGTCGTCCCAGCGTCAAGCAGATGAGCCGGGAGTCATTTCTCTAATTTTCGCATCCCAGACTCCCAGGCCCTCCGGCAGTGACCCGGAAACGGATGTTGGCGCGCCATCTCGAAGGAAAACAAATTTCTCTAAAGGCTCGTTGAGGATCGATTATCGAGGAGGCTGTCTGGAGGAGCCGTAACCGAGGATACACTGATTTAGAGGAGAGAGGAGTGTCTTTGGAGGAGCTACTGTATAACCGAGGGTCCACTGATGCAGAGGAGAGAGGAGTCTATCTGAAGGAGCTATAACCAAGGGTACAAAGATGTAGAGGAGAGAGGAGTGTCTTTGGAGGAGCTATAACCGAGGGTACACTGATGTATTCTCCGGAGACTATTTCAGCCAACAGTGATGTTTAAAAGAGGCGTGACGCATGGCTGGACTTCTGTCAACGAAGCACAGCTCTGAAAACTGTTCCTGTCATTATAAGTTATTCAAGATGATCAAATGTGCATCAGACTTTCTGCCCTTTACCGTTTGTTTGTTTACTCACTAATCACATCTCCCCTGGATGTGGAGGTTATGCTTTCATTGTGAGGCGATGTTTACAGTGAGAACAGCTGCTGAGGTCAGTGCAGAAAGCAGAACAGTGTGTATAATATGTATCGCTCAATAATACCAGGCGTACATTTCACACTTTAGTTGTAGGCTTTAGGAGATATCTACAAATAAACAGTAGATATTTGTCATGAAACCATATAGTGCTTCACATAATAAAATATACAAGGGCTGTAGCCTGATATTTAGTATGCTTTAGGAGCTGTTTGTGTTTGTTGTACAATGTGTAGGTGTGGTTGTGTGGTTGTGTGGTTGTGTGTGTGTGTGTGTGTGTGTGTGTGTGTGTGTGTGTGTGTGTGTGTGTGTGTGTGTGTGTGTGTGTGTGTGTGTGTGTGTGTGTGTGTGTGTGTGTGTGTGTGTGTGTGTGTGTGTGTGTGTGTGTGTGTGTGTGTGTGTGTGTGTGTGTGTGTGTGTGTGTGTGTGTGTGTGAGAGAGAGAGAGAGAGAGAGTTGATGTGGCAGGCAGACAGGCAGGTGTCAGTAGGTTATCTGACATATAAATGGTCAAAAAGTATATATTCTCTGTTAGCCTACGAGCTCCCCGTTTGAGCAAAGGACTGTATCTTCTCAATGTAGCATGACATTGGATATGCGCTTAACTTGTCCTGATTGAGTTTGCAAAAATGTGCTTAAAATGCATGAGAAACGCACATATTTGAAAATTGTCGAGTTTTTGGGGGGCAGGACTAATGGAAGGCAATTTGAAATATATCCAGATTCATAAGAGCAATGTGTGTACCACGCTTCGTGAATATTGGAAAACCTTTATGCGAGTACTTTGGAGTAATTTGTGGCATGTAAATCGTCAAAAATTTAAAGTTCTCCGTTCGCTTACGAAGTCCTCGTTTGAACGATCGACTATTCCTTCGCAATTTAGCATCACATTGGATATGGGCTGAACCTGTCCTGCATTGTAATTTTTCTGAATATTCCCCTCGGAGGAGTTCGCAAGAATGTGCTTAAAATGGCTGAAAAACGCACATTTTTCAAAATGGCCGACTTTCTGGGGGGCGGGGCTAATGGAATCTATTTACAAATATGTCCGCAATTCCATGAGGAATGTCTGTGCCAAAATTCGTGAAGTTCTGAGAAACTATATGTGACTACCACACAATAGGGAGGAATTACGTTTTTTTTTACATTCTTGAAAAGGTCGTGGGCTCTGACGTGTGCCCCAAGTTTTGCGTCCGTAGCTAATTTAATGCTATCACAATTTAAAAAAAATGTATAAGCCACGCCCACATTCTGAATTTGTTGCGACACTGTAAATCTGAGTTTGTAGTCACCCCCGTGACCATGTGTAAAAAAAATATATATATATTAGTCCATCCGCTCTCGAGTTATAAATTGGTGGTGTTTTTGGCGCCCCCTATAGTCCAACATGAAAATGCTTTGGTGTGCCTATTCCCCAAGACAGACTGAAGCTATCTACCAAAATATGTGATGTTTGGATACATTGTTGATGAGTTATGAGCATTTCTTTCTAAGCCCCGCCTTTTTGCGAGTACGTTTTGATTGACGGCGGCAATATTTATCGTCCTAACATGCTCATTTTCTACGGTAATGTGTCTGACCCTCCACCAATGCTGTATACGAAGTTTGGTGTTGAAAAACTGAAAATGTAAGTGAATATTTAGCTGTTTTGAACATTATGCTAATTTCAATTTAAAAATATGTAGGCGGAGCTTAGGGTTCCAAGAGGATTATTTGTAGAGCAGGTCCACCCGGATATGTGTGCAACATTTCAGGTCATTTGGAGTTACGGTGCGACTTTGTACATTTATTCCGAAATGGGCTTTTCATAGGTGGCGCTAGGTTGGAATATTTAACCCATTGACTCCAGAATATTGTATTTTTCAGCAGTCCTGGCGTCCGTGCAAAATTATACAACTTTTGAAGCGTCCTAAAGGCCTCAAAAACAGGAAACGTAGGCGTAGTCGTGGGGGAGGGGGTCTGCAGTTCGGTGGACTAAGGATTGCACCACTGCTTTTTGCAGATGATATGGTTCTAATGGCTTCATCGGTCACCTTCAGCCCTCACTGGATCGGTTCGCAACCGAGTGTGAAGCGGCTGGGATGAGGATCAGCACCTCCAAATCTGAGGCCATGGTTCTCAGCAGGAAACCGATGGACTGTCCACTCCAAGTAGGGAATGAGTCCTTACCCCAAGTGAAGGAGTTCAAGTATCTCGGGCTCTTGTTCTGGAGTGAGGGAACAATGGAGCGTGAGATGGGCCGGAGAATCGGAGCAGCGGGAGCGGTACTGCAGTCGCTTTACCGCACCGTTGTGACGAAAAGGGAGCTGAGCCAGAAGGCAAAGCTCTCTGTCTACCGGGCCATTTTCGTTCCTACCCTCACCTATGGTCATGCAGGATGGGTCATGACCGAAAGAACGAGATCGCGGATACAAGCGGCCGAGATGGGTTTTCTCCGCAGGGTGGCTGGTGTCTCCCTTAGGGATAAGGTGAGAAGTTCGGTCATCCGGGAGGGACTCATAGTTGAACCGCTCCTCCTTCGCGTCGAAAGGAGCCAGTTGAGGTGGTTCGGGCACCTAGTTAGGATGCCACCTGGGCGCCTCCCTAGGGAGGCGTTCCAGGCACGTCCAGCTGGGAAGAGACCAAGGGGTAGACCTAGGACCAGGTGGAGGGATTATATCTCTTCGCTGGCCTGGGAGCGCCTTGGGACCCCCCAGTCAGAGCTGGTTGATGTGGCCAGGGAAAAGAAAGTTTGGGGCTCTCTGCTGGAACTGCTACCCCCGCGACCCGACCACGGATAAGCGGGAGAAGATGGATGGATGGATGGATGGATGGATGGTAAGAAGGAAAAGAGAGAGGGTTGTATTTTCTGATACTTTGTGAGTCTCCTTACACACTGGGGACACATATTTATGTATAAAATACATTAAAAAGTGCATTTTACATAATAGGTGACATTTACCTGTTAAGCCCGGGGGGGAAATCGCAACATCTGCAAGAAACAGCATCTGACCACTTCTTAACATTTAAAAACCTATTAATGTGTCATACCCACTTCACGGGAAGAAACTCAGCTATCAGACAATATTAACCATTTTTAGCAAAATGAAACATAAGGGTAATAACAAAGGCTCTGAATTAGCCCTGAGCGAAAAAATTATAATACACTTAGCACAGAACTCACGTTAAAATACCTTTATTACTTATCGTATCTGCACAAACAAGACATTGATTAGCAAGCTGAGATTGCAAAGATTCGACAGGTATTAGGTATCATTACTAACTGATCCGAACTCGAGACATGAGAAGCTAACAAAGACATCACACCACGTAGCATTAGGTAGCCAACACTGCAATATGTCTAACCTTTGTTGTTTTCTGATCAAAAGTTGTCTTCAATGGCATTACAACGATAAAAACGCTGCTGAAGGTTAATCCAATGTTTCTGTGTCATTTTGAAATGGTTTCTGATAATCCATCAGCAATAAACCTAGTTTTCAGATTTCAGAGAGTAAGATTTTGGGCAAACTGCGTGCGCATAGCTCTCATTTCTCAATGGTAACGTGTGTGTGTGTGTATGTGGAAATTCCCCTTCGATTCTATTGGCTCTAACGGTTCAAAAGAGATGTCAATCATCAACATTGACCAATGGGTACCAGAGAAACGGCAAATACACCCATTTCCACCCAAATGACCCCAGAGGTTGGGTTTCTTTTGCTAAACCTCTCTAAAAAGGTCAAATGTCACTTGTTTTGCATCAATATTGATACAGGGTACTTATTATATGTCATAGTTTGGATTCCTAAAGCTTTTAGTCTACTATCCCATCATTCAAGGCTGGTTTTCACTATAAGTAATGTTTTTTTTTGGACGGACACTATAATTTACATTTTTTTGTTCAATCTAAATTTACTTGACAGAGTAACAATAACTAGGTTTTGCTTTGTAAGTGTAAAAATTACTTTGGCTTTTTTCTCAAGACTTACTTCAATGTGGCATATATATTGTACAATTGGTGAAAATATTAAAGTGCTGAATCCACAATTGCATCTACTGTAAGTGAAAGTGAATATCAAAAGTAAAAGTATTCATGTAAAAAAGCTCTGTCAGAGTGTAATAAATAATTCACTTCATTCATTTCTTGTGACTGTAACAACATGGAACACTAACATGAGCTCACAGAACAGACAGGAACTGTTTTTGGGCTGCCTAAGCAGCTCTACAGAAGATCTGAGATTGGAATCCTCGTTGAAACACTTTCTCTCAACTTTACTGGTAGCTAAGAAGCACAATGATGATGTGTTTTCTTCATGCTTACATAACGGGTGGGTGGAGTGGGCTGGGGCTCAGAGTGATGGCTCATGTGTTGCTGTGCTTCTTGGGGGAGTGATTATTCCAGCTGAATCCCCAACCTACTGCTAACCGGTAGGCTCCCATCTACCAAAGGTAATAACATTGTATAGTCAGATTGGTGATAGGATATTATTGAGTTTATATGAAGCTCAGCGCAAGTTCTTTCAAGAAGACTGGGTATACATTCATTCACTCCGCAGCTGCATATAATCTGCTCAGCATGGGCGTTCTCTTTAACCAATTACATTTCACCTCAATCTCCAGCGGCCAATCACCATGCTGCAGTTCAACTTTAAAATCGTCCTTTCTCTCCTCCAGTCAGCTTTGATTTCATAGGTTTTTGCTGCGGTCGTACCCGTTTCCTGATCCTCGACAGCAAGAGAATCCCGTCTAGTCCATCCCTCACAGCCATAATTTAAAAAACCAGTGGTAAAACTGGGTCTCTATTAGGGATGTCCCGATCTGATCACGTGATCGGGGATCGGAGCCGATCACGTGATTTTCAAAAGATCGGGGATCGGGAGAAAAAGATCGGGGATCGGGGATTTAATAAATTATTTGTATTATTTTATTTAATGTTACAAAACTAAAATGACCATGTTCACGTCTTAAAGTCATCCTGAGGCCTTAGTTTTGGTTTATAATTACACAACATCACGTATGTGTTGTTTCTTTTGGGCACTCTGTTGCCAGATTTGAGAGAAATAAGCAACCAAGACCTGGTTGCTTATTTCTCTCAAATCTGGCAACAGAGTGGGCATGGCGCAGACTCTAATAGTAGTAAGCTAACGAGAGGCTACGTTCAGCTGGTGACTCCGGAGTCGAGAACATTACAGACAGAGAAAATGTCAGGAGTTTGGAAATATTTTAAAATTGAAAGCGAAGGCAGTGTAACAGCTCGATGCAATGTTTGCAAGGCGGAGGTTCCGCGTGGTGGAAAGAACAGAGCTACTGTATGTTCAACACGACCAATATAACACGCCACCTGAGAAACAAACACCGGAACAGTGAAAAGGCCAACAAAATAACAGCCAAGATAGCTGAATTCATCGCGTTGGATGACCAGCCGTTATCTGTGGTGGAGAACGTGGGGTTTCGCCGTCTCATGGAGCACTTGGAGCCACGTTATGAGTTGCCTTCTCGTCACTACTTTACAGAGAAAGCTCTGCCTGCCCTTCACAACAAGCTTCGTGGTCACCTGCAAGCCCTGTTAACAGACGTGCCTGCTTTCGGATTTACCACAGACATATGGAGTTCTTCTGTGTGTCCAATGTCACTCCTTAGCTCCACTGCACAGTGGATCGACTCCCAGTTTAATTTGCAACATGCGACCTTGCAAGCTCAGAACTTTCACGGATCTCACACAGCAGATCGTGTGAGAGGGGCGATCGAGGGGATGCTTAACAGTTGGGGAATAGATAAGCCACAGGTCCCTGTCATTTTGCGGGACAACGCGCGAAATATGGTGAAAGCCATGGATGATTTGGAAGTAAAGAGTGTGGGCTGTGTCGCACACACGCTCCAACTTTCTGTGCATGAGGGTCTGCTGTCTCAGCGCAGCGTCATAGACGTACTGGCCACCGCGAGGAACATTGTTGGACATTTCAAACATTCCCCGTTGGCCTATTCCCGGCTGGAAGATATCCAGAAGGATCTGAAGATGGACGTCAAGCGTCTACAGCAGGACGTGCAAGTGAGATGGAACAGCAGCCTCTACATGCTGCAGAGCATCCTGGAGCAAAAGCGGGCTCTCTCTGTGTATGCAGCTGACTACAGCCTGCCAGCCACACTGACAGCCAACCAGTGGACCCTGTGGAGAAGACAGCTGAGGTGTTAGCTCCATTTGAGGAACTCACGAGGGATGTGAGCAATCCCACTGCATCTGCAGCTGATGTCATCCCTGCAATAACAGGTAGTTATTATAATAATAATAATAATAATAATAATAATAATAATAATAATAATAATAATAATAATAATAATAATAATAATAATAATTTTCTATATTTTTAAATAAAAGAATAGAAATGTTTTTATTTTACTATAATTATTTTATATTCTAAATAAACCATTTATCCAATTCATTCAAACAGCCCTCAAACGTGTACTCTCTCGGGAGAAGACCACTGACCAGAAGAGCACGCTCCTAGAGGCAGGAGACCCGCTTTGCTGAGGTAGAGGAGGAGCCACTGTACAGCATTGCCACTCTAGTGGATCCAAGACACAAAGACAGGCAAGTACAGTCAATTAATGTACCATTTGAATGCTATTATAATCGTATATATTACGTTATGAATTATGTATATCAAACCAACCACCAGTCCAGTATTCATTATTCAAGCCAATTTCTATTTTTCTTTCCTTTTAAATGTAGGTCTGTTAGATTTTTATAGAAGTAAGGCAGTTGAGCTGACCGTCCCTTGATTTAAAAAAACAAAAAACAAAAAAACCAGTGCCTTGCAATTTTATATCCACATTTTATATTTGAATTGTGTTACTCCAGTAAGATGGAAATATAATACTTTGTTTATTCATGTTATGTTAACATGTTATGTTAACATGTTATGTTAAGCTGCTGTTGTTCATTGCATTAATACTAGACTAGTTAGTCTTAAAGAGCCTGTGACAGCATCCCAACAACTGTTGTGCAATGAAATATTGGGCTACTAGTCATCTCGAACCGTCAATTTAAAAAAGAAAAAGCGATACCGTTCCGTTAAATATCAATAATTTCGAACATCGCGGGGAAATTCCTTCGACTCATTTTGAAGTTTTGGGGGAAGCCGGAAGTGACGTCAATGCGGGAACGCTTCGAGAGCCAAACACGGACAAAGTGTGTTGTCATGCGTAGAAATGGTGAATTACTGAGATTAGGCACGTTAATGACGCTGTAATGAAGTTGACTACAGTATATTCATATTTGTCAGTGCTTTCATGTCAATTCGGCGACATAAACATAAATGATCGTGGTGAAGATGATGATTACATTTGGATTAAAAATCGGGAGTGAGAGCTGCTGAATTTCCTCCCGTCGGATGTGATATAAAAACAAATCGATTATTTGTGTGGTTGTAAACTCAAGTGGATGAAACTACATTTATTAGTGCTTTCATGTCAATTCGGCGAACATATGAACACATTAAATGGTCGTGAGGATGATGATTAAAAATCGTTTGTTTGAGCCGGTCTGCATTTCCTGATGAGAAAACAAACCGATGCTTTTTGTAGTTGTAGTACACCAACATGGATTAAACGTGTGTTTTTTTTACCACAATGTTGGGGAAATTAATGGATAAAATGCACGGATTATTATTATTATTCCCACTCCGATCGGGACCTAGTGTCCCGACCCTTTCGCCGCAGCGAGGCTCCCCCCGTTGACAGTTTACGTGGGCTGGGTGCAGTGGCGGACTGGCCATCGGGACGAATCCCGATGGGCCGGTACCGAAGTGGGCCGGTCGGATAAGTAACTAGCACATCCCCCATAGGCGGCGCGTGAGGCTCAGGTTTGAGAAGGCTAAATAACTTCTTTTACCTGACGCTGCCCGCCTCCGGCGTCTATAGAAAAGAGATCAACTCAGTGTGCGGAGTTTAAATCTCTCAAGTCATATTACAGGATAAAGGAAATACAGTTTAAACTGCCGTATGCAGAGAAGACGCCGACGTGTCGCACTTATCATTCATATTACATCATCAATCAGTCGATCATCGATCATATAATATCATAATATATCATATATTTCCTGATCTGAGTCAGCTGAGCCGTATCTGGCCGTGCAACACTTACAGTGTCACATACTGTATGCAGAAGTATTATTTTAAGCAACACATTATGTTGACGAAACACTCGAGACAAATGTAATTAAAGTCAGATCCACTCGTGTCTTAGACGTGAACGCGCTCTCAGCTGGAGAGAGAAACCCTGGCTTGATTTACCGAGTTGATAACCAGCCTCGGACCGCTTAGCGAGATCTCGTTTGTTAGTTTGTTGTTGTTAGTTTGTTTGTTACTCAAACATATCCAGGGTCTGTTGAACTGGCTTCGTAGTACAGGGCACAGGTGGCTAGCAGCGCTAATGTCAAAGACAGACATTATACATTATATTTGTATTTTACCAGGATGCAGTGACACAAATATTTACATATTTACATTTACTATCTACAGCACCCGCCGCCCCTGACATCCCCCACTCCCCCCGTTGACAATTTACTAGCGGTACCGAAGTGGGCCGGTCGAGAGTCCCGGGATGATTTGTAGTCCCATTCCACCACTGGCTACATGACCGTATGATCGCCCATATTGACGCACCTCATTCCTAAACTTCTAACAGACACAACATAAACCGATCCTTCAGCCTCATATGAGCTCTCAGACACGTTCAACATTAACCTGTCATCGCTGTCTGAGCTTGCTGCTGTGTGCGCCGTCGTGCGTTTACATCTGACTGTATATATATAAAGGTTTACATGCAGATGCTGGGATCCTGAACGGTGCAGCTGGAGCGCTGTGCCCGCAATGACGTCACCCATCATTTGGCGGGACTTGAAGAATCCGCGAGAAGATCCAGAAAATTGTCAACATTGAAGGCAGATTAATGGTTATCAAAGTACAAATATCCAAAATCAGTTCAGTAACGGTTTTCAAGGGGACAATATTTACTCAAATTGATGGGTTTGGATGATGGGGGAAAACCGTGTCACAGGCTCTTTAAGGCTAGAATTCTGCACTAAGCCAAATTTGTATTTTATTATTTGTGACTGAATGTGAACTTGTGAAGCTAGTCAAGCTACCTCTTTCCAATACAGTTATTTTAGTTTTGTTACTGCACTATCTGCACTCAATTTGTTTACATGGTTATTTTGTGGTGAACCACTGACAAGCTTTATTTTGTTTTTGATCTAATGCTGCTGTGAAGCTATCCATGTTGGATAGAATGGGTCATTTCAATAAAAAAATAACCTTAAAGGTGGGGTAGGTAAGTTTCAGAAACCGGCTCGAGATACACTTTTTGTTATATTCCATGGAATGCTCTTAACATCCCGATAGCAATGAATATCTTAAGTGCTTTGACAACAAATCCATAAAAAAATGTCATCTGTAGAAG
Source organism: Pseudochaenichthys georgianus (assembly GCF_902827115.2). Lineage (NCBI taxonomy): Eukaryota > Metazoa > Chordata > Actinopteri > Perciformes > Channichthyidae > Pseudochaenichthys > Pseudochaenichthys georgianus. The sequence goes on from NC_047516.1 coordinate 39,917,477, forward strand.
CCGTGATACTGTAAAAAGTACAATTGGATGGCCTACCTGCCTGTCAGCCTTCCATCGGGGCACAAACTTATCTCGTGCCCTCATTGGTCATGTGCGCGTTCGTGTGTTTTTCTCCGGTTGTGTATTTTCAAATTCTAGCGATCTCGAGCCGGTTTCTCAAACTTACCTACCCCACCTTTAAGGGACAACTTGAATGCTTTTTTCCTTTTTTTTCTCTTAATGCATTGCATAAACTAAGATCGGATCGGGAAAAATCGGTATCGGCAGATTGTCAAAATCAAATGATCGGAATCGGATCGGGAGCAAAAAAAGGTGATCGGGACATCCCTAGAATGCCTTAATGCCTCAGTTGCTCAATAAGCGTCCATGCACAGCCAGTTCGGCTCCGTAAAAATAATCGAAGCCTCTAAGCCTCATCAACCTACTAAAAAGCAAGAGGAAAAGACCTCCATCAGCAGAAACACGGATACAGTCCGGCCGTCTCTGCACTAAGTGAAACGAGCCGATCCGGCATTCAGAACGGAGACGAGGCCTCCTCATCAGTAGATCTGCGAACACGTGACCGCCTCCGCGTCTCATCAGATTCATATTCTTACCACTCCTCCCATGGTTTTGGGGCAGTCCAGATAATAATAATAAAGTACAGAGGCCTTTACATCTTGCTGTACCTTCATAACAACTACCGTAACTCTCTCATAGTGGTGCACTGATTCCCTCTCATAAGGGTAAGGGGTCAAGTCTATCCCACAGCAATGAGTCACTCACTCTGCGTAATTATCTGCCAAAATACAATTTTACAATATTCATCGTTCAGCACTTCTCTTTTCTGATCAACGCCTAATCCCTGTTAAATGTGCATATAACTGGTGGTGGTGTAACTATATTGTATCCTCTTCTCCAGAGGAATATTTAATCCATGTGCAATGTTTTTCTCACTTGAATTGCTAACTCGTGCACCACTACCGGGCCACGCAGGCCTCAGCGTAATATGGGCTGGCCCCAGCAGCGTAATCCTAACCCTTATAGTCATGGCCGGGTCCAGGGAATGGACAATGTTTTGCACAGCCCAATTGATCCTACACCTAACCAAGTTGGGCTTTGCGATCAATTGGAAAAATAGCACCCCCATACCTCACCAACAGGTGTTGTATTTGGGAGTGGTGCTCGATGCAGGCGGGCTACGCACGACCCTGTCAGAGAGCAGACGCGCGTCCCTGCTTCGGGCAGTTCGCAGACGGAGACAGGGGGCAACAGTGACAGCTTTGACTATCATGCAGACTCTGGGTCTCATAGCGGCTGCTCACGTTGTGGTCCCGCTCGGGTTACTATGCGCCGCCTGCAGAGGTGGTTCTCCAGCCTGCGTTTAGATCCCAAGAGGCACAAACGACATCTGGTGACCACCCCCCCACCTCAGTGGAGGGCAACCTCCGGTTATGGGGGTCCCCGGATCACCTTCGGAGGGGGTCTCCACTGGGACGGGTGACCTCCTACATCACAGTGTTCACGGACACATCCAGAACAGGCTGGGGAGGGACCTGCCTGAAGAGGGCTATAGGTGGGTGCTGGTCTCTAACAGAAACACGGCACAGCAACCTCCTAGAGCAGGGGTGTCAAACTCAATTTCATCACAGGCCACATCAGCATTATGGTTGCACTCAAAGGGCCGGTTGTAACTTTGAGACTATATAAGAATACATATATAAATATTTTATATATTTAAAATAATGTATTATATTACTTTATTGCCTCTGCATTGGATTATTATCGGATAGGGTAAAAGCTTCATAGATAACTACATCTGAAAGAAGAAGTCTAGGGCAAATAAGTGCAAGTCTCTTCAGTGAGAATGTCACAAAATTATTTTAAAAGAAAAGCCAAATTCTGAAAAAAAGTTAGTTAAATAAAAATAAATAAATCTAATGTAAGATGCATTGTAGGACATGTAGTTTATGGACATCGTGCATCTGTAAATCGGCCTGTAACCGTATAATAAACATATTACATTCTTTCAGAGCTCTTGCGGGCCACATGAAATGAAGTCGCGGGCCGGATTTGGCCCCCGGGCCTTGAGTTTGACACCTCTGCCCTAGAGCTACGGGCAGTAGTGTTGGTCCTCCAGCATTTCAAACCCTTAATTCAGGGGAGACATATTGGTCAGGAGCGACAACAACACCACAGTGGCTTACATCAACAGGCAGGGCGGAGTCCGCTCTGTCGCCTTGTTGACCACAGCGGAGAGGCTGTGGTTATGGGCTTCAGAGGTGGTGTTATCTCTGAGAGCCCTCCACATCCCGGGACTGGAGAACAGGGGGGCCGACCTCATGTCGAGGGGTGGCCCCCTGCCAGGTGAGTGGGCGCTTCACCTGGAGGTGGTGAAGCAGATCTGGGCCCAGTTTGGGAGAGCAGAGGCGGACCTGTTCGCCAGCCGACGCAACAGCCACTGTGCCCTGTGGTTCTCCATGGCCCTGAGCGACGACCCGCCCTTGGGGGTGGACGCGTTCACACACGAGCGATTGCCAGAGAAGCTGCTCTACGCTTTTCCACCGCTGCGTGTCATTCTCCCTCTCCTGGGGAGGGTGAGGCAAGAACGTCTGTCGGTCATCCTAGTGGCTCCGGATCTCGTTGGGGCGCCGTGGTTCTCAGAGATGACACAGATGAAGGTGGGCCAGCCCTGGGCAATTCACCAGTTCTGGGGGGCGATGTCTCAAGAGGCAGGTGCAATCGGGGCGTTACCCACTCTGGGCCGTCCTCTCCAGGCTTGGCTCCTGAGAGGGACAGGCTGAGACAGGGTGGATTGTCTGACAGAGTTATTCAGTCTATCCAGGCAGCTAGAGCGGGATCCACCACAGCCTGTTACAGGCCGAGGTGGCTGGGATTCCAGCGATGGTGTGAGGAGCGTAAAATAGAGCCCCTATATTGTGAGTCAGGCTCTATTTTATCCTTCTTACAGTTACTGGTGGACAAAGGCAGGCCCGGTTCTACGGGGGTGCATAAGGGTGCATTGCACCCTCAGTTGAGTCTTTATGCACCCTCATTTGAAAAATAAAAAGTGAAACAAAAATAAAAAGTAAAAAAATATATATCTAAAGTAAAAAATATTACATATATAATAACAATAATAATAATTGTAGTAATAATAAGAATATTAAGAAGAATATAGTCAATGATGGACATCAGAAAATGGTTAAAACAACCAGCTCTTATCGCCAGCAGTAACACTGCATCGACTGCAGGTAATAACAGTTCAGATCATGGGGACATTACGTTACCCGCGGCCACTGTCGTGGACACTAACGTCCTCCCGCCCGACTCGCCGGCTTTGCCCGCCTCGCCCACGGAGGCGGAGCAGCCGCAGCCGTCTTCGTTGCCCCAAACACCGCCACCCCTCGGCGGCCCGCAAGTGCCAGAGGACCTCGGCAAAACAGAGTCTGCCAAGGTATATTTAAAAAAAGTACCCAACTCGCCTGTACAGTGGGGTAAGGCGCTCATTTTGCAGCTCATAGTTTAAAAACAGAGATTGGCTGGAATATTCATGTAAAAAAGATGCCATCTTCTGCTATGCATGTAGACATTTCGGTTCAAGTAGCCTACATCAGATGCCTTCACCACAACTGTACCAGAGTACCAACCGCTGTCTCCTGGTACTCATCTGAGTAACACACTCACTAAAAATGAAATACTATATGACAGTAAAACAAGAATACAGTTTAAAAGGGGAGTGATTTGTAAAATATCATAAAGAAAAAGTAAATCTGATTACAGTTCTGTTTCATCTGGGTGTTGAGATGTATCCATAGATCTCTTCATTTTGCTCTCAAAGTGCACCAGATTGATGCTTTTAACTTCAATATTTAAAAAAAAATCTTCCCGGGGGAGCATGCCCCCGGACTCCCTAGAGGAGGTGAGGACCCCCCTAGAGGGTGTTAAATCCACTCCCCACTTATAAAAATAGCACTTTACCACTGCACCCTCTCTAATCTCAGATGCACCCTGAGTCATTTTGTTCTGGAACCGGGCCTGGACAGAGGACTTGCTCATTCCACAGTGAAAGTGTATGCAGCAGCCATCTCATCCTGCCATGAGGGATTTGGCGGCAGGTCAGCCTTTAGTCAGTCATTGATGTCGCGAGTTTTACAGGGGGTCAAGAGGCTGCGCCCAGCAGTGCACGCCTCCACCCTGCAGTGGGACCTGCCGTTGGTGCTCGAGGCTTTGGTCACAGAACCATTTGAGCCTCTGGAGCTCTCCTTCCTGAAAGCACTGTTGTGGAAGACAGCTTTGCCCCGGGCCGGCTACGTTTATAGAAGTCTCAGTGGATGAATGCTTGCATGATATGATCAAGGGGTAGTACCCATAGAGTCCAGTAGAGGGCTCCGCCTGTGCTTACACAACAAGGGTTACCATACATAACCCCTTGTGTTATCATGCCAAAAACTGCTGTGTCGTCTATTGCACCTCAAACATTAACCTGTTAAGCCCGAGAGACCCCGGTTCCGGGGGCCTCCTGCAATACCTTGCAGAAAACAGTGTCTGAGGGCATGTTCATTTAATAAACTATGAATGTTTTATATCCATGTAACGGAAAGAAACTCATCTAACTGATCATTTAAAATAAAAAATAAAAAAATAACCCCACAATGCTAACGCTGAGCCTCTGAATTAGCAACGAGCGAAAAATGCGAACAGATGACTGCACCGAAATTCACTCACAAAACCTTATTATTTATCTTTGCTGCACATCCAACCCATCGTTTCACATCGTGAGGGGACACAGAATCGATGGTTATCCTCATTATCACTCAATCATACGAACTCTTGGAGATAATAACAAGAACACACATCAAAATATATGGAGCTAGTTAGCCAAAAACGGCAATATGGCTCCCCTGTGTGGTAGTCTGGTCTAAAGTGGTCTTCAATGGCATTAACACGATAAAAACGATGCTGAAGTTAATCCATAGGTTAATCCAATGTGTCTGTGTCACTTTGAATGATTTCTGAAAATCCATGAGCAATAAATCTGCTTTTCGGTTTTTAACATGAGTGTGTGCGGGACGATTCCCCTTCGATTCCATTGGCTCTAACGGTCAGGAAGAGATGTCACATGTCAAAATCGAACAAGGGGAGCCAGAGATAAGGAAAATCCACCCAAATGGCCCCAGAAGAGGGTTTTTTTGCTAAATCTGTCTAAAAAGGTCAAATATCACTTGTTTTGCATCAATCTTGATACAGGGTACTTATTATATGTTGTACTTTGGATTCCTAAAGCTTTTTGTCTACTAACCCATCATCCAAGGTTAGTTTTCACTATCAGTACAACATATTTTTTGGACGGACACTATAATTTACAGTTTTTTACCATGTTCAATCTGAATTTTCTTTCAAATAAAAACATCTATATTGATTCTGTCTTTTCTACATCCAACTCACAGGTTTATCATTACTTTGAGAAAAAAGATTATTAATTTAACCCTTTTAGAAGATATGGTCATTTGTTCTGGGAATGTCATTTTCGAGCCTGAGACCTGAAAAACAGGCTTAGGGCTAAACTGGTTAAAACAAATCCAGAGTTACGTTTTTCTGTACTTCCTCTAAGAAAAAAGTAAAAGAAGAGCTCTGTGGCTTCAGGCTTGATCGCCATTCAAATGACAGTGTTGTTTCCCCCAAAAGTGGGCGGGCAGTAATTTTCGCCCTGAAGTGACGTAGATGTTACTCTCTTCTATGGACATCGATCGCCGACTGCTATATTTAACCATATATCGAGTGATGATTTAATGTAATTGTTTGCCTGTCTGGCCATCGTAATCGGGCTCTTTGAAGATCCAAAAATCCACGGTTTTCTTACATTTCTGATCGGATTGACAAAAACTTCAGAAATTTAGTTGACCGCCATTCAAATGAGAGCTTTGTTTTCCCCCAGAAGTGGGCGGAGCCGTCATTTTTGCCCGGAAGTGATACACTGAAAAAATTGCTAATTTGGACTAACTTAAAAAAAAATTACTAATTTTTTTTGTTTATTCCAACTTCATTTTTTTACCAACATTTTTTAATTTGAGTCAAGTGAAAAAATATTGCTTCCGTATATATATTTACATTCACACAAAGTAATAAGATGATTCATTCTGAAGACAGCACAACATTTATTACTTTGTTATAACTTAATTTTTCCTTTTTGACTAACCTCATATTTTATTAGATTTAAAGAGCCTGTGACACGAGTTTCCCCCATCATCCAAACTCATCAATGTGAGTAAATATTGTCCCCTTGAAAACCGTTACTGAACTGATTTTGGATATTTGTACTTTGATAACCATTAATCTGCCCTTCAATGTTGACAATTTTCTGGATCTTCTCGGGGATTCTTCAAGTCCCGCCAAATGATGTGTGAGGTCATTGCGGGCACAGAGCTCCAGCTGCACCGTTCAGGATCCCAGCTTCTGCATGTAAACGCACGATGGCACACACAGCAGCAAGCTCAGACAGCGATGCCAGTTTAATTTTCATGAGGCTGAAGGATCGGTTTATGTTGTATCTGTTAGAAGTTTAGGAATGAGGTGCGTCAATATGGGCGATCATACGGTCATGTAGCCAGTGGTGGAATGGGTCTAGAAATCATCCCGGGACTCTCGACCGGCCCACTTCGGTACCGCTAGTAAATTGTCAACGGGGGGAGTGGGGGATGTCAGGGGCGGCGGGTGCTGTAGATAGTAAATGTAAATATGTAAATATTTGTGTCACTGCATCCTGGTAAAATACAAATATAATGTATAATGTCTGTGTCTTTGACATTAGCGCTGCTAGCCACCTGTGCCCTGTACTACGAAGCCAGTTCAACAGACCCTGGATATGTTTGAGTAACAATTAAACTAACAACAAACTAACAAACGAGATCTCGCTAAGCGGTCCTACGACGCTAGTTATCAACTCGGTAAATCAAGCCAGGGTTTCTCTCTCCAGCTGAGAGCGCGTTCACGTCTAAGACACGAGTGGATCTGACTTTAATTACATTTGACTCGAGTGTTTCGTCAACATAATGTGTTGCTTAAAATAATACTTCTGCATCCAGTATGTGACACTGTAAGTGTTGCACGGCCAGATACGGCTGGAGAAGCTGACTCAGATAAGGAAATATATGATATATTATGATATTATATGATCGATGATCTGATTGATGATGTAATATGAATGATAAGTGCGACACGTCGGCGTCTTCTCTGCATACGGCAGTTTAAACTTTAAACGTCTCTATTCTTGTTTTGCTCGATCTCAGTGCTGCATTTGATAATATCGACCATGATATCCTATTGAAAAGACTAGAGCACTTAGTTGGCATACAGGGAACTGCTTTAGGCTGGTTTAGGTCCTATCTATCTGAACGCTCTCAGTTTGTACGTGTTAACGATGAATCTTCCACGCAAACCAAAGTTAGCCATGGAGTGCCACAGGGCTCAGTGCTCAGACCTATTTTGTTCACATATGAATGATGATATGCTTCCGTTAGGCAATATTATAAGGAATCATTCTGTAAACTTTCATTGTTATGCGGATGATACTCAACTATATTTATCAATCAAGCCTGATGAAATTAATCATCTAAATACAATTCAAGACTGCCTTAAGGACTTAAAAACGTGGATGACCTTAAACTTTTTAATGTTAAACACGACCAAAAGTTATTGTACTTGGCCCGAAGAATCTACGAAACAAATTATCTAAAGATATACTAACTATGGATGGCATTAATTTGGCCTCCAGTGAGACTGTAAGGAATCTTGGTGTTATATTTGATCAGGATTTATCCTTTAACGCCCACATAAAATCAATTTCAAGGACCGCCTACTTCCATCTACGTAACATTGCAAAAATCAGGCATATCTTGCCTCAAAACGATGCAGAGAAACTAGTCCATGCATTTGTTACTTCTAGGCTGGATTATTGTAACTCTTTATTATCAGGGAGTACCAAGAAGTCAGTCAAGTCGCTTCAGCTCATTCAAAATGCTGCGGCTCGTGTACTAACCAGAGTTAGGAAAAGGGACCACATTACTCCTGTTCTGGCTGCCTTACACTGGCTCCCTATAGAACACAGGATAGAATTTAAAATTCTTCTTCTCGCCTACAAAGCCCTTAATGGGCAGGCGCCATCTTACCTTAAATAACTCATTATACCCTACTGTCCTACTAGGGCATTGCGTTCCAAGAATGCAGGGTTGTTGGTTGTTCCTAGAATCTCTAAAAGTACAATGGGAGCCAGAGCCTTTTCTTATCAAGCTCCACATTTGTGGAATCAGCTTCCAGTTTGTGTTCGGGCGGCAGACACCCTATCCGTTTTTAAGAGTGCGCTTAAGACCTTCCTTTTTGATAAAGCTTATAGTTAGGGCTGATTAGATTCAGCCCCTAGTTTTGCTGATATAGGCTTAGTTTGTCGGGGGACATCTTACTTCTTCCTTATCTCTGTCTATACCTGTGTACTCTCATGTTCCGATTAACCCAGCTTCCCCAAATGTCTTTCTTTTTGGTGTCTATATATGCCGGGATCCAGAGTCATGGATGATCCTGCGGTCCTGTGTCCTGGATCGCGAGCGCTGGATCTTGAGTCGTGGCTGTGGTCCTGGATCATCGGTCCTGGATGGATATCCTCGTGGATTCATCTTCCTATTATACACACATGCATTTCCAAACATTTGGACTACCTATGTTGCAAATGTATTATCTTTTCAATTTACACACGGCATCTATTGCACGTCTGTCCGTGCTGGGAGAGGGATCCCTCCTTTGTTGCTCTCACTGAGGTTTCTCCCATTTTTCCCTTTAAACTGGGTTTTCTTCGGAAGTTTTTACTTGTACGATGTGAGGGTCTAAGGACAGAGGGTCTAAGGACAGAGGGTCTGAGGACAGAGGGTCTAAGGACAGAGGGTCTGAGGACAGAGGGTGTCGTATTGTCATACTGATATTCTGTACACACTGTGAAGACCACTGAGACAAATGTACCATTTGTGATATTGGGCTATATAAATAAACATGGATTGATTGATTGATTGAAACTGTATTTCCTGTATCCTGTAATATGACTTGAGAGATTTAAACTCCGCACACTGAGTTGATCTCTTTTCTATAGACGCCGGAGGCAGGTAAAAGAAGTTATTTAGCCTTCTTAAACCTGAGCCTCACGCGCCGCCTATGGGGGATGTGCTAGTGACTTATCCGACCGGCCCACTTCGGACTGTCAACGGGGGGAGCCTCGCTGCGGGGAAACGGTGGACCTAGTGTCCCGATCGGAGTGGGAATAATAATAATAATCCGTGCATTTTATCCATTAATTTCCCCAACATTGTGGTAAAAAAAAAACACACGTTTAATCCATGTTGGTGTACTACAACTACAAAAAGCATCGGTTTGTTTTCTCATCAGGAAATGCAGACCGGCTCAAACAAACGATTTTTAATCATCATCCTCACGATCATTTAATGTATCATATGTTCGCCGAATTGACATGAAAGCACTAATAAATGTAGTTTCATCCACTTGAGTTTACAACTACAAAAATAATCGATTTGTTTTTATATCACATCCGACGGGAGGAAATTCAGTAGCTCTCACTACCGATTTTAATCCTAATGTAATCATCATCTTCACCACGATCATTTATGTTTATGTTCGCCGAATTGACATCAAAGCACTGACAAATATGAATATACTGTAGTCAACTTCATTACAACGTTATTAACGTGCCAAAACTCAGTAATTCACCATTTCTACGCATGACAACACACTTTGTCCGTGTTTGGCTCTCGCCGCACAGTGAAGCGTTCCCGCATTGACGTCACTTCCGGCTTCCCCCAAAACTTCAAAATGAGTCGAAGGAATTTCCCGCGATGTTGGAAATTATTGATATTTAACGGAACGGTATCGCTTTTTCTTTTTTAAACTGACGGTTCGAGATGACTAGTAGCCCAATATTTCATTGCACAACAGTTGTTGGGATGCTGTTTAAAGAGCCTGTGACACGAGTTTCCCCCATCATCCAAACCCATCAATTTGAGTAAATATTGTCCCCTTGAAAACCGTTACTGAACTGATTTTGGATATTTGTACTTTGATAACCATTAATCTGCCCTTCAATGTTGACAATTTTCTGGATCTTCTCTGGGATTCTTCAAGTCCCGCCAAATGATGTGTGACGTCATTGCGGGCACAGCGCTCCAGCTGCACCGTTCAGGATCACAGCTTCTGCATGTAAACGCACGATGGCGCACACAGCAGCAAGCTCAGACAGCGATGACAGTTTAATTTTGAACGTGTCTGAGAGCTCATATGAGGCTGAAGGATCGGTTTATGTTGTGTCTGTTAGAAGTTTAGGAATGAGGTGCGTCAATATGGGCGATCATACGGTCATGTAGCCAGTGGTGGAATGGGACTAAAAATCATCCCGGGACTCTCGACCGACCGGCCCACTTCGGTACCGCTAGTAAATTGTCAACGGGGGGAGTGGGGGATGTCAGGGGTGGCGGGTGCTGTAGATAGTAAATGTAAATATGTAAATATTTGTGTCACTGCATCCTGGTAAAATACAAATATAATGTATAATGTCTGTGTCTTTTACATTAGCGCTGCTAGCCACCTGTGCCCTGTACTACGAAGCCAGTTCAACATACCCTGGATATGTTTGAGTAACAAACAAACTAACAACAACAAACTAACAAACAAGATCTCGCTAAGCGGTCCTACGACGCTGGTTATCAACTCGGTAAATCAAGCCAGGGTGTCTCTCTCCAGCTGAGAGCGCGTTCACGTCTAAGACACGAGTGGATCTGACTTTAATTACATTTGACTCGAGTGTTTCGTCAACATAATGTGTTGCTTAAAATAATACTTCTGCATACAGTATGTGACACTGTAAGTATTGCACGGCTAGATACGGCTCAGCTGACTCAGATCAGGAAATATATGATATATTGTGATATTATATGATCGATGATCTGATTGATGATGTAATATGAATGATAAGTGCGACACGTCGGCGTCTTCTCTGCATACGGCAGTTTAAACTGTATTTCCTTTATCCTGTTATATGACTTGAGAGATTTAAACTCCGCACACTGAGTTGATCTCTTTTCTATAGACGCCGGAGGCGGGCAGCGTCAGGTAAAATAAGTTATGTAGCCTTCTTAAACCTAAGCCTCACGCGCCGCCTATGGGGGATGTGCTAGTGACTTATCCGACCGGCCCACTTCGGTACCGGCGCATCGGGATTCGTCCCGATGGCCAGTCCGCCACTGCACCCAGCCCACGTAAACTGTCAACGGGGGGAGCCTCGCTGCGGGGAAACGGTGGACCTAGTGTCCCGATCGGAGTGGGAATAATAATAATAATCCGTGCATTTTATCCATTAATTTCCCCAACATTGTGGTAAAAAAAACACACGTTTAATCCATGTTGGTGTACTACAACTACAAAAAGCATCGGTTTGTTTTCTCATCAGGAAATGCAGACCGGCTCAAACAAACGATTTGTAATCATCATCCTCACGATCATTTAATGTATCATATGTTCGCCAAATTGACATGAAAGCACTAATAAATGTAGTTTCATCCACTTGAGTTTACAACTACAAAAATAATCGATTTGTTTTTATATCACATCCGACGGGAGGAAATTCAGTAGCTCTCACTACCGATTTTAATCCTAATGTAATCATCATCTTCACCACGATCATTTATGTTTATGTCGCCGAATTGACATGAAAGCACTGACAAATATGAATATACTGTAATCAACTTCATTACAACGTTATTAACGTGCCAAATCTCAGTAATTCACCATTTCTACGCATGACACCACACTTTGTCCGTGTTTGGCTCTCTCACCGCACAGTGAAGCGTTCCCGCATTGACGTCACTTCCGGCTTCCCCCAAAACTTCAAAATGAGTCGAAGGAATTTCCCGCGATGTTGGAAATTATTGATATTTAACGGAACGGTATCGCTTTTTCTTTTTTAAACTGACGGTTCGAGATGACTAGTAGCCCAATATTTCATTGCACAACAGTTGTTGGGATGGTGTCACAGGCTCTTTAAGTAGAGTTTTTAAGTTTGTGAAAACAAATTAAAGAAAATACTTCATTTTGTTGCAGGCAATATTTTTTATTGGAGCTTAAAATATTTTATTTTATTACAAAGCCAAAACTTTAATGTACATCAATACAATACTGTGTTTTGTTTACTGTAAACAAATTACATTTGACATCTAACACTTTGTTTAGCTCAGTTCACATAAGGCAGGAATATTCTCTTCAAAAGACCTTAACATTTATTGGGATGTCTTTAAAATATGCATCACCTATTCTGTTTTATAAAATACAGTATTTTTTTAATTAACAATAAATACATCAATAAATTAATATAATTAATTGAGTAAATTATGCAACCAATTTGCACTTATGTTAAAAGTAAATCAAGATCACTTTGGCTTTTTTTTTTACAAAACTCTCCTGTAGCCTTAACCAAATACATCACAAATATGCACATGAACATGTTAAACTAGCTTGCATATCCCTCCTTTAAAATGTAAATATGTAATGCGTTTAAACCTGGCTGCCTTTTAATAAAAGACTAGAACGTATGCATGACATCTTGTTTTTCTTTACATTTTTAAACACTTCAACAATATTTTCTGCAGCTCTTAATTACAACTTCAGATAAACATGTATTAGCCATTAAGAAGGGTTTAAGTAGCATTACCAGAATCTGTGAAGTCACATTCTTTTTTAACTTCAAATGAAACACAGAGGCCAAAGCAATTAAGCAACGGAAAATGCAGTTCAATCACTAGCATTGCAATCTTGGAACAAGGTTGGCCTTTTGTGTCAGTTCAATCATTTCAACCAGATACGAGTTCTTGTAGAGACTGAGCTGGAGGGTGTGGACAAGATGTCAGTATCGTCTGATTGAGCAGACGCTGCTTCTTCACAGATGGTAAAGATGTATTCTTGGACACCATCATCAGGTGGGATGACCTTGATAGTTGTCAAATCTTCAAGGTCAGCCGTGGATGTCAGGTTGACTAGTGCATCTCCAATGTCTCTGTCTTGATATTGCATTCTAAAACGTGCCACAGTGACACGTCCTAAAACCCGGAAGTAAGTTAGCATTTTACCACTTCCGGTTCCTTCGACAAAAAACAATGCAATTTCTCCATAGGATTTAGGAAAATAGCTGGAAATAAGGTCTGTGGGTGAAACACATTTAAGAGACGGATCACGTTTTGTTCAGTCGGATAATATCCATATGTCTACCCTACTTTTATACTTTTCGAATCATAAATCTATTGATCATAAATCCATCAATCAGATGTATGATCCGACTGAACAAAACGTGATCCGTCTCTTAAATGTGTTTCAACCACAGACCTTATTTCCAGCTATTTTCCAAAACCCTATGGAGAAATTGCATTGCTTTTTTGTCGAGGGAACCGGAAGGAGTTTACTTCCGGGTTTTAGGACGCGTCACTGTGGCTCTCCATTTCACACACTTCCCTGACTTCATCAGTAAGTCCATTGTCTCTGGACTTCCATCAGGCAGAACTAGCTTCCTGGTGTCATTGGGATTCAGAAGAATTTGTAACTTGGCTGGCGTTTTCACGGTCATGTCAGGCAACCCAAAAGGAACTAGAAAAAACAAGAACATAAACAATGGTATTAGTAATAGTGCAATGATACACTGACGACTGAATGTCAGTGGATGTCTCACAACAGTCACATGCCTGGAATGACAGAGCAAATGACTGCCACCAGTAGCTCTTGTTCAATAAACATACAGATGTGAGGATTGACTTTACATGCAACAATATTAATGAAGTGCAGTCTTTTTTATTTACTTGTACAATACATACTTTTTCTCATTTAACTTTAATATTTTAAATTACCTTACTTAACATTTGGGTACCTAACTAGATATATTATCACTAGAGATTAGAGTAGAGTAACGCAGCGTCCACACGGCAGCTTGCGTTGAAGCTAAATTCAATCACATCGATCTCCCGCCCCGGACACACAAGCACGCGGTTTTATTGGCTAGAGCTTGTACTGGCATAACATTTGATTGGCTGACTCTTCCGCCGAAGCTTGAAAAGTTGAACTTTTCTCAACTTTTGAAGCGAGCAACGGAGGCAAAGTGAAGCGACGGAAGCATAATGCAGTTTGGCAAAGCGTGACGTCAAAGTGAATGGGAAGCTGCGTTGAAGCTTCAACCAGGGTTCCAGTTATAAACTGAGCTCTATGCGGTCTATAAACAACAACACACACGTGCGTGAGCGTGCCGTACCAGGAAGGGATTTCTCCCCACTGTTGATTCTTGTTGATGGCTCTGTGGTAAACCTTTTGGAAGGAAAGGGACACTTTCTTTAGTCTTCTTGTATTGTACACACTACTCGTGTGCTGCTGTGCTGTGCTGTGCTGTGCTGTGCTGTTGATCATTTACCACGGAGATATTCGCGGAGAGACTGCAGCGCCTCCACGCTCGGGCCGGGGCCTGCTTTCGCCTTTCCGGTGTTTCTGTGCTCAGGAGAGCCGCCTCGCTGAGCTGCTGTGCGGAGGTGTTTATCCACCTTGGAGACATCGCGGTGGGAAAGGAGCGCTGGGCTGCTGTGCAGTGGAGTTTTCTACCCCTGAGACATCGCGGTGAGACCGCTGCGCAGCCACGCCGGGCTGCTGTGGAGATATCGCTGTGAGATCTGGAGCGCCTCCACGCCGGATATATCTGGCTTTCGGATCTGAAGGATTCACCGGAGAGGCCTGCCGTCTTTGTTCAGCCCTGCATCTCCGGGCCTCCCACCTCCAGTGCCCCGGGCTCGGTGAGTGACGCCGCTTCACTTCATAACAGGAAGGGAATATCGTGGATGCTGTGCTGGCCTGGGGAAATGGCCACTATCGTGGCTCTGCTGTGCCTTTTGGCTGTCTTGGACGGTGAGAAGATTTCTAGTCATCCTGAGAAGTCTACTGGATTCATGTCTGTCCTGCCGTCCGCGGTGAGCATCCCCTGCAAAGGATCGGGAGTGCTACACAAACAATTACCGGTTGCCTTGTCACAGGCAATCAGTTCGACAAAATATGTTTGTCTTTTTTGTTTTCCTGCGATGATGGATCTTCAGGACTGCTTCTTAAGCTCTAATCACACTCTCGCAGACTTTTCCGGTGTTTCTAAAGTAGATGACAATGTATGTGTGTCGTTTAAGAGGAAAAGATGCCTGGTTTTGTTGTTGTTATTACTGTCAGGAAATGTACAACCTAACCCTGGTCCGCCCAGTAGTAGTAGTCAGATCGCTACTCCTGCTGATTTTAAAGCTAGGTCTGGGTTGGGTTTCATCCACTTGAATGTGCGCAGTCTGTTAGGTAAACTAGATGTTGTCCGTATCTGGGCGAGCTCGACTGACGCTGACGTCATTGTTTTATCAGAAACATGGCTAAACAAGTCTATTTTGGCCTCTGACATTGCCTTAAATGGTTTTAATGTGTATCGTACCGACTGGCCTAATAAAGGTGGTGGCGTTGCCATTTATGTTAAGAATAAGTTCAGTGTAACCACATTAGTTTCCAAATCGATCAGTAAGCAATTCAAACTTTTAGCCTTAAATATAAAAGTGGCAAAGGGGCAACAGGTCATGGTGGTGGGCTGTTACAGACCCCCCATCAGCTGTCAAAGACTCCTTGTCTTCACTAGCAAATATTTTATCTCAACTAGACTACAGGAAATAGTGCTACTTGGAGATTTTAACTGGGACTGGTTAACTGCAGTGTCAGAGGATTTTAAAAACCTTTGTATCTCTTTGAATGTTACTCAGATTGTTGACAGTCCTACTCGCCCTAACATTAAGTCCCCTAATAAATCCTCCCTACTTGATCTCATTTTAACTAATGCTCCCTATAAATACTCATCTGTGGGAGTATTTGCGAATGATCTGAGTGATCACTGTGTTGTAGCCACAATTAGGGACACTAAGGTCCAAAAGGTTAAACCTCGCATTATTAAGAGAGACAAAAAACATTTTGTGGAGCAGGGTTTTGTGCATGATCTGTTTGGGTTTGATTGGGGTAAAATCAATCTGTGTGCTGATGTAGAAACTGCATGGTCTTATTTTTATCTTGGTGTTATGGAGATCATTGATAGACATGCACCCCTGTGTAAATTTAGAGTAAAGGGACGAGACAATCCTTGGTTTTCTGCTGAGCTGTCCAGTCTCCTTCATGAGAGAAACAAGGCCTGGGCAAAGGCTAGGAAATCAGGCTCAGAGGTAGAATGGCTGCGTTTTAGTCAGCTAAGAAATAGCTTCACTTCAAATGTCGAAGTACTATTTGTCAGTTACCACAGAAAACCTAAATAATCCTAGGACATTTTGGAAAGCCATAAAATCGATATCCACCGGTGAGATCCGTAATGAGCTACCTCCGTGCCTTACCACAGCATCTGGCTCTATATCGGACAGGGCCACTATTCTAAATTGCTTTAACCCTCTGGAGTCGGTGGACGCGCCGGCGCGTCCAGGTGGGCATCATTTTACATAATTAATCATATATTTTCGATTATAAGGAGTAGAAACATGATTCAGATATCCGCGGAATCGCTGGAAGGGTAGCTTTCCAGCGGTATCTCCTGTGAGACTGTAACCAGGGCACAGCAGCCAATATGGCCGCTCAAAGCAGCTTGACTTTACACTGTGTGGGATTGGTGGATTCGTGTGTCCGTCAAGGAAATATCGGCCGGCAGCCATCATGGTCTGAAATGACCAATGGACATCGAGAAATCACTAAGGACCTACCCACCAAGTAAAAAAAACATAAACCACATGTCTCCCATCAGTTTACGTCTGTGGGGAGAGAGAGAGAGACAGAGAAAATGGCTAAAAAAAGTTGCAGACTTCACTAGAGATTTTTTTCGCTAGCAGCAGTGAAGATAGAGCCTCAGATGTTCAGAACCTGAAGTCTTCGACTCTTCTGAAGAAGAAGAATACAAAGACAACAACAAGGATCCATTTGGACATGGGTAGGTGTAAATATTACAGTAATAGTGTACTGG
This sequence comes from Pseudochaenichthys georgianus, assembly GCF_902827115.2. Classification (NCBI taxonomy): domain Eukaryota; kingdom Metazoa; phylum Chordata; class Actinopteri; order Perciformes; family Channichthyidae; genus Pseudochaenichthys; species Pseudochaenichthys georgianus. The sequence continues at coordinate 39,934,542 of NC_047516.1, forward strand.
CAATGTGTGGGGAATACCGCGAAAATGAACAATAGGTTTATTGATATATATTTTTTATCGAGAGTCATGAACTTTTTATTGGGACAAAATAGACTCTCCATTAGCAAACGTTTACTCTGTGTTAACGTTATTTTGGTGTGTAAAAGTGAGATTACATGTGTAGATGATTAAAATAATCATTTATTTGTCCCACAACGGAGACATTTACAGTGACATGTTTTTGCCATCGATTATTTTATCATACCGTCCTGTACAGATGAGACTTTGTCATAGATTTATTTATGTGTGCCTGTGATTTTACCGTCCTGTACAGATGAGACTTTGTAATCAGATGGTGTGTGTGTGTGTGTGTGTGTGTGTGTGTGTGTGTGTGTGTGTGTGTGTGTGTGTGTGTGTGTGTGTGTGTGTGTGTGTGTGTGTGTGTGTGTGTGTGTGTGTGTGTGTGTGTGTGTGTGTGTGTGTGTGTGTGTGTGTGTGTGTGTGAGAGTGAGAGAGACTCCTTTTCCAACCTCCCAAACTTTCTTTTTATGTGTGCATTGTTATTTGTGCTTGAGCAACATTTTACTGAATGAAATTAGTTAGTTAATTAGTTGTAATTATTGTCCTACATTTTAATTTGTTTTACAGAGATGTTTCACAGCTGTCTGGGCCTAGTGGCCCACAGGTGGCGGCGTTTATCCAGCAGCCAGAACATCCATCTGTGCCGGCCCCCAGGTCAAATCTACTGTGGCTCAAGGGCCTTCACCAGAGCCATCACCACCAAGGACCAGCAGACCAGCATCACTACAGCTGCCTCCACCTCCATCTGCGGCTGCCACCAGGTCAAGATACACCTCAGCACAAAGGCTCCACCACAGCCATCACCTTCAACCCAGCCAGCAAGGAGGTCTTGTGGAGGTCTCGTATAGCACTTGTACACCCCACCCACACAGCAGCCCATGCACCATCACCCCCACCTACACAACAGCCAGACCCACTGTCTTGGAAGACAGACAAAGACATTGACACTGTCTTGACATTTATAATGAATAGTTGGTTGAAAGTTCTGATGTTCAATATTGTAAATAGTTATATTTTCCAGTTTCTTATATTTATATTAGGGCTGTCAGTCGATTAAAATATTTAATCGCGATTAATCACATGATTGTCCATAGTTAAATCGCGATTAATCGCAAATTAATCGCACATTTTTTATCTTTTCTAAATGTACCTTAGAGGAATATTTTTCCAGTTTTTAATACTCTTATCAACATATGAGTGGACAAATATGCTTTATGCTAATGTTTATTATCATTTGAACAATGACAAATATTCTCATGAATATTAAACACAACAACCTCTGAACATTACAAATATTCGCCTCAATTCAACCTGGAACCTGTGTGTGTGTGTGTGTGTGTGTGTGTGTGTGTGTGTGTGTGTGTGTGTGTGTGTGTGTGTGTGTGTGTGTGTGTGTGTGTGTGTGTGTGTGTGTGTGTGTGTGTGTGTGTGTATATATGTGTGTATATGTGTGTGTGTGTGTGTGATGGATCGTTGGAGCTATGTGCAACTCAAGGCATATGCTCGAACGGGAGCTGCCTGGACGCTGCAATCATGTTGCTGCAATCATGAGTGTGCTGACTTCTCCTACAATGTCCCGCTGTCTGGCTTCCTGCATAAAGTCAAGTGCTCGGTGCAGTTGTGGCGAAATGTCGCTCCTCTGTTTTCATTTAAACAGCTCCTTATATCCGTTAGCGCAGCTAGCTAGCACCAGATGGTAACAACAACAACAATGCACGTAAGGTCTCTCTCTCGCTCGCTCGGGCCACAAGACACACCCTCCCGGTCCTCCCGATGGCCAGTCGGTGCCTGCCGGTGAGCGTGCTTCTGCCACAAGCGGGCGGCAGGAGCGGGGCTGTCAGCAGATGGTATTTTAAACTCGATGCGCTCTGAAACTACGGGGCGGCCGAGGAAAAAAAATACACATGCGTTAATCGCGTTAAAATAATTAGTGGCGTTAAAAATTGTTTGCGTTAACGCGTTAATAACGCGTTAACTTGACAGCCCTAATTTATATAAATAGTTGGTTGAAAAAAACATATTTATAATAAATTGTTGGTTGAAAAAAAAAGGTTGAATGCTCAATTTGTATTTGTACACATCACATGAACCTTGGTATGTAATATGAAGTCATTATTCAGTCCTGATGTATCTCAGTCCCTGCTGTGGTGAAAGTAGAGTGATAAACACCTGTTTTACTCAAAATTAGAATTACACTTTTTTCATTTTAGACATGAAATACACATTTATATACAGTGTAATTCAAATATTTCACTGCTTTTGTGATCCTAAGACTTTGGTAACCAAATCTAAAACACCAAAACATTTCGATCACATGAGTAAATGTGTGTTTTCACAAGAGTTTTGAAGATTTTCCGAAAATCGGATGTAACATTTTAAGCTACTTATCTCATCAAACAGTGCTCTAAGGTGAGTAATTTGCATATATAGCAATACCAGAGATTGTCCTGAACATTTTGATTTTTTTTTTTTTTTAACACATGGGGTGCCATGTGAGAAGAAATACATTTAAAAGGGGATTTAAGAAAACATCAAAAATTCGAGAAAAAACCAGAGGGTCTCCAGAGGGTTAATAAGCATTTTGTGTCCTGCGGTTCTATGTTTGATTCTGTTTCGAAGTCTGCTTCTGTGAACACCCCAATCCGTGACTCTGAACAATGTGGTCTGGAAAACCCTTTCAGTTTTACTCCTTTTACTGTCAATGTTGTTCATGAAGCCTTATCTAAGCTAGATCCTAAGAAACCGGCTGGCCCGGACAACTTAGAACCTTTCTTTTTAAAGATAGCTGCAGATTGTATTGCTCCACCTCTCACTACTCTTTTTAACCTCTCCCTCAGCACAAATGCCATTCCAAAAGTATGGAAGTCAGCGTATGTCCTGCCTTTGCTAAAAGGAGGGGAGGCAACTATTTTAGATAACTATAGACCCATCTCTAAATTGTCAGTTCTGGCTAAGGCTCTTGAACGACTTGTGAGTGAACAAGTAAAGGAGTTTTTATGTAAAAATGACATCCTGTCTAAACATCAGTCAGGCTTCAGAAAGCAACACAGCACCATCACTGCCACAATGAAAGTGGTGAATGATGTGGAGAGTATTTTAGATAATAAGCAGAGTTGTGCAGCTCTATTTATTGACCTTTCAAAAGCGTTTGACACCGTTGATCATCGCATCTTAAAGCAGAGGCTAACCAGTATAGGCATGTCCAGCCATGCAGTGGGTGGTTTGTGAACTACCTCTCTGAAAGGTCACAATGTGTTCACTTTGATGGGCTGTCTTCTGAGTGGTTGAACATTGCAAATGGTGTACCACAAGGTTCTGTTTTAGTACCACTTTTATTCTCTATATACATCAACAGTTTAGGTGAAAATGTGGAAGAAGCTACTTTACATTTTTATGCGGATGATACCGTGATGTACTGTGCAGGTCCCTCCATTCAGGAGGCTGGTGTTAAATTACAGGCTGTTTTTAACATTATTCAGACTCAGCTCTCTGAACTAAAGCTTCTTTTAAATGTGGATAAAACCAAGGTAATGCTCTTTTCTAAAGCTAAAAAGACACCAGAGCCTGTTTTAGATATTGTAACTACGCAAGGAATACAACTTGAAGTGGTTACCTGTTACAAATACCTTGGTATCTGGCTTGATGATTGTCTCTCTTTTAAACTTCAGGTCATTAATCTGCTTAAAAAGTTGAGGGGTTGACTAGGTTTCTTTTTCAGAAACAAGTCCTGTTTCTCGCTTGAGGCCAGGAAAAGGCTAGTCACTGTGACCTTTTTACCTGTGCTGGACTATGGTGATCTGATCTATATGAATGCACCTGCCAATTGCCTGGAAAAGTTAGATGCCGCCTATCACAGTGCACTGAGATTTGTCACAAATTGTAAAGCATGCTGTTTGATTATCATGGTACCTGTCACTGTGAATAGAATTAATCGTATTTTTATCGCGATTACGATTATGGCTTGCGACGATTATGAAAACAGCATAATTGACAAAATACGATTATTTTGCTGGGTGCGCTTTCGCCCCTCCCTAAAAACCCACTCGGCCACGTGGGAGTGACGTGTTGTGAGTGTTCAGCGCGAGCGAAGATGTCAGAAAAAGAGCAGCAACTCGTTAAAAAGAAGGGTAAAACTATTTCCACTATTTGCAAGTACTTTGCCATTACATTTCACATCGCTAAAGATATGTGCCCAGTTAGCAACCAGGGCTTTAAGCAACCTGTCAACACGTTGGACAAGCGTTACGCGATGCCGTCTCGGTATTATTTCAGCAGGTCTGCGCTGCCTGCACTATGTGACACATGCCGTGGGGAAGTTGAGAGAGATGTGGCTTCAGCTGACTACTTTGCCACCACAACAGACCTATGGTCCAGCCGAGGGGTGCCCAACCAGTCGATCGCGAGATGTGTCTAAAAATAGAACAACAATATTCTGTTTTATCGTTAATGTCCTGTAACATAATCTTCCTGTGCCAGAATAATGCACTTGAACGCATCAAAGCTTTGTGATTGGCCGGCGTCACCCCATGTGTCGGGGCGTGGCTGAGGGTCTTCAGTCCAGGTGGCTTGTCACCTGCCTGCGCTCATCTCTGAAACCAGACCATGTAAACAGGCTGGTGCTTCTTGCAAAAATCTTTAAGAGATGACATGAGCAGCCCTACCAGCATTTGCCACGGTGGCCTAACATTTTTATTTGGTCTTAAATTGTAGTTCAACATTTATTTCCTGTTACTTCTGGACCATGACGGTTGGCCAGCCTTCAACGTTTAACTGAGTGGAATATGTTGAATATGTTTTACCAAAATGTTGGCTATATGTTAAGGAGTGTTCAGTAGGTTGTAACCGTGCACTGCAACATATTTGATTTAATTTATTTTGGTCTAATTTATTTGTATTTATCATATTAATAATATATGTTTAGTATGGTTTTGGAAGTGCGCTCCAACATATTTGTTGATCTTGTTTATTGGTAAAATATTATTTGTTTTAAAGTTCAATAAATGGTCAATGAATAATCGTCAAAATAATCGTGATATCAATTATTGACCCAAATAATCGTGATTATGATTTTTGCCATAATCGCACAGCCCTATGTCATCCTTATTGTTGTGCTGTTGTTTTTATGTTACATGTGTAACTAATGTCCTGCAGGTCACCCTTGAAAATATATCTTTTGATCTCAAGGACCTGGTTAAATAAAGGCTACAAACAAACAAAAAAAAGGTTCAACTACGCACACACATCATCTCGGCTCGCGCAACACGCTCACAGGCAGATTGCGCAACCTTGGAAGTGCAGTGCAGGCATATTGTCATTCAAGAGATGCGTAGTTCTTTTGGAAAACATGTTTTGAGTTTAGCCTATTCACCTCGTTAGTATAAATAATACTCATTACATTGACACATGCATTATTTTTGATAAAAATAATGGTTGTAGGTAATGTATTAGTGACCCACACAGATGTATGATTTCACTGCGTCTGTTGGCTCCCACATAACTCGAACCCTGGCTTCAACGCACGCTGCCGTGTGGACGGGCCGTAAGTCTCCATTTTGGGTTTTTCAATCCTTTTAAAACGTACATGAAAACTACTTGCAGTTCATTTTGGAACGTACCAAATCAGCATACATTGTGACCTTCAGTGGAAACAGCAAACCTGTAAACACAAAGGAAATAAATAAATAAACAAGGTGTATTTAAACAATCTTAACCCAGCATAAATCACACACCCTCACCCTCAAAGCATGGTCAACAAGACGGGCAGCATGTTACAAGGAGATTTGGGTTGCTACCCCCTCCCCACTGTTTACAGTACCCTCCGGAGCGGCGTGGTCCAAGTGCGGGTTGCTGCAGAGCAGAGATACACCATCAGCCACATAACTATAGCGGTCCCGGAGCTTTAATAAATTCTCGACAAAAGTATAAACATCTCTAACGCTGGCTGGGGTCTGGCTGTTACGGCCCGTCCACACTACAGCGTCGACAACTCCAATCTGCCCATTCACTTTGAATGGGGTGACGTCACGTTGCCTCGCTTTTTCGCCGAACTGAATTGTGGGTAGCAGAGCGGTCCGTCTCCGCCGGAGTAGCCAGCGCCAGCCAATCAAATCCCGTTTCGGAAAATCTGACAGCTCAAGCCGTAGCCAATCAAACCGCGTCTAAGCTGGGAGAGATATCCCGCCGTTCATTTCTATATTTCAAAAAAAGTCGCAGGAGAAACTAACTATCGCCGTAGCAAATCACCCGGTTTTGTATGACCAGACCCTCTTCACCTACCGGGATACAAACCGGAGGAACCAGGCATGGAGGGAGGTGGCAGAGACAGTGGGGGAAACTGGTAGGTGTTCGCCTGTTTGGGGAGTTTATATATATATTGCTCGCATAAAATCCCCGGGGGTTTTTGCTTTGTATGTCGGGGGCGGGAGATTCATGTGATTGGTTGTTGGTCATGTTGCTTGAATAAAATCCCCAAGCTCCAGACACGCCCAGCTCCAAGCTATTTTTGAAGCTGTAGTGTGGACGCTCCGTTACGGATACCATGCCTGGTTCTTCCGGTTTGTATCCCGGTAGGTGAAGAGGGTCTGGTCATACAAAACCGGGTGATTTGCTACGGCGATAGTTAGTTTCTCCTCCAACTTTTTTTGAAATGTAGAAATGAACGGCGGGATATCTCTCCCAGCTTAGACGCGGTTTGATTGGCTACGGCTTGAGCTGTCAGATTTTCCGAAACGGGATTTGATTGGCTGGCGCTGGCTACTCCGGCGTCTCCGGCGTCAGAAGTTGAACATTGTTCAACTTCTGACGCCGGAGACGGACCGCTCTGCTACCCACAATTCAGTTGGGCGAAAAAGCGAGGCAACGTGACGTCACCCCATTCAAAGTGAATGGGCAGATTGGAGTTGTCGACGCTGTCGACGCTGAAGTATGGACGGGCCGTTAGTGTATTTAATATGCTGCGTTTTTTTTTTATGAGCGGAGCACGCATTGAAAATGACCTGGTTTAACAATTTAAAAACTAGCTAGCACGTAGCTAAACTTGCATAGCCCCATATAAAATACCTTAAGTTAAACCAATATAACATTTGCAACTATTTAAACTTTTCACTAGTCAAACCGACACAACAAAAAATCGCCACTTGCATGATAAATGTATGAAAATTATCTGGTTAAGCCATCCTTAAAAAATGGTTACACGTGGTTAAACGTTGCTAGCTAACACATAGCCACATACAAAGACAGATGGTAAATTAGTTGTTTATCTTGACACGACACTAAATGGATAAACATTTAAACATAGTTTAAAACAAAAAAAGCAACCATTTCAAATCCTTACCTTATTTAAAAGTGTTTTTGGGTCAGACAATCTCACAGCAAATCTTGAAGTCACCTTGCTTTGTACGTCACGTGGTCATGTGACATGCTTTGAAGTGAAAATAACGATTTAGGTTGAATATTGTTTTTAAGTTATTTAAGGGTGGGGGGGGTTTGATTCTGGGCAAACGGAAAAAATCATGTCAAAAACAGAAACCATGATTCTTAATTAGACCAATTTAACCCTTAGATGCATAAGTGGGGTCAAAAATGACCCCGAGGGTTGTTATTCTTCAAAATCTCTGAAATTAAAAGTGTTTACACTTCCATATTCCAGGTATTCCTCATAAAACATGTTTGTGACTTGAGGCCATTTGAATTTTTTTAAATGTTTTTATACATTTTAAGAAATTGCAGTTTTTGTGTCAATACCCCAGTTTTTCATAAGCGGGGTCAAAAATGACCCCAAGCATTTCCTACAGAATCTCAAGGGTTTGCTTTGGGAACCTTTGATTCTTACCAACTGTGACTGTCAGGATACATGTTCTGTCCCACTTACCCATATGATGCCTGCAGTCTCACCACCAGGAGGTCAGTTTGACACAGCAACATACATGTAAGTATTACATCAAAGGAGCTCGTGACTCCTCACATGACAAGTCGACTGGAAGGTACCCCGAACCTACATCACTGAAGCAATGGGAAGGTGTGGAGTGACAAAAGCTGCAAACCAGCAACAGGAGAGAAGCACAGAGGGCCAACAGAAGAGAAAGAGGTGCCAGATGTGTCCAAGAAACAAAGATCGCAAAGCCACCAATTGCTGTTGGAAATGCAGTACCCCAGTGTGCAATGGTCACAGCCAAAAGCAAATAGTTTGTGACAACTGCACACAGTGAATAGAGAAAAGACGTTTGTGTGGGCACATGTGAGTGGACAGTGTTCTGGTCTTATGTATGTTCATTCTCTTTTTTGTCCTCCAGACAGAGATGGACATACTAACAATAATTTTTGAAGATTTTTGATGTTATTTCTTGTGATTTTTTTTTATAAAAAGTTATAAATAAGCATGTTAAATGTAAAATCAGTCTTTTGTTGACCCACATATAATAAATATAACCACCTTTAACCAAAATTAAAGACATTTTTAAAATTCATTGCAAAAACACATTGATTCTAATTGGGGTCATTTTTGACCCCACTCGTGGAAGAGTGTAGGTATTGGTCGTTCATGCATCCAAGGGTTAAAAATGTACTTTGATTAAATGACACAGTCGTTGCACTTTTTTCAGTGTACTCTCATCTATAACATGGGTGTTAAAATAGCAAAAGAAGCTAATCAGACGACAAGTCTTTATTTCATTATAGTGTACAGTAGGGGTGTAACGGTACACGTACCGAAATTATTCGGTACGGGCCCTTCGGTGTACCGAACGCATATAACGTTAAACGTAAAAAATTGAGAACGTGAACAACTTCTTGGAAGTAATCTCAGGTGCTGCGTCTCAGCATTCAGAGTAATTTGCACCCATTGTGATCAACGCGTCATAGAGCGAGCAAGTCATTTCATTGGACGAGCTGGTCAGAGGGATGCGTTCACATGTAGTCAGTAATTTGAGGAACTGTCGAAATGGCGAACGCAGATAAAGTTGAGCTCGAAAATCCTCCAGCATCATTGAAGTCTCCAGTTTGGGAACATTTTGGTTTCGCAGTTACGTACAAGGATGACGGACAAAGACAGGTGGACCAAATCAAAGCTGTTTGTCGGCATTGTTCAACTAACATTGGTTACGCGGCTGGCAATACATCAAACTTGCACACTCATTTGAAAAGGCATCACCCTAACGTGAATATCACCGGTATCAAAAGAAAAAAGACTGAAGTGCAAACCCAACTCCCGCTAGCATTTAAGCCTCCACCACTCGCAAAAACTTCAGACCGAGCCAAAGCTATTACAAACGGCAAATATCCTTATGTTGCCATGGTAGCAAAGCGCTACCTGGCTGTATCTGCTACCTCTGTCCCTAGCGAGAGGGTGTTCTCCACAGCAGGAGACATTGCTAGTGCCAGCAGATCTGCCCTTTCAGCAGCCATGTGGACAAGTTCATCTTTCTTTAAACAAACATGAAAATACAATGACAAGCAAGTCCTAATGTCAAACTGGTTGCTTAGGTACTAGTACAGTACAGTTCAAATACAGATTATTTCAGTTCATCGAAAAGCTGCACCTTAATGTTTATTTTATTATATTTTATATTTATTTGAGTGAATATTCATAGTTTAATAATAATTAAAAACCCAAAACTAATAGTTTATGTTTTGTGAGTACTCGTACAGTAAAGTTAAAATACAGATTATTTCAGTTCATCGAAAAGCTGCACCTTAATGTTTATTTTATTATATTTTGTATTTATTTGAGTGAATACATTATTCACAGTTTAATAATAATTAAAAAAAAATATGTTATGTTTTGTGATAATTTTTTCTGCTGTACCGAAAACGTACCGAACCGTGACCTAAAAACCGAGGTACGTACTGAACCGAAATGTTTGTGAACCGTTACACCCCTAGTGTACAGTAATCTATGCCATTTCATTTATATTGTAATATCACAGTACACTCAATACACTCCCCCCTCCCTCCACCCGCACATGCCCACACGGGCGAAACCAAAAAAAAAATGCTTATCAATATAACTTAAACAACAGAGCCATGAAAATATACATAAAATGGAAAATAAAAAGAAAGAAGAAAAAAAAACCACATCAAAGTAAAACAAACAAATAATTATACAATACAGCGACAATGTAGACAATGACAACACCACAACTAGTATTTCCGGCCGTCAGGAAAAATAGCCACAGAGTGCACCATTCCTGGAACTTATTCCTGGAACTTACTTAACATTATGAACTTATTTACATATAAAGATAATTAGTTATGTGATTCCATTATGTTGCATTGCCATTTTAAGATCTGGGAGTATATTTTGATGAATAACGGGACAATATTGTGAAGCACAATTATCTTGGCTTGTACAATCAAGGGACCAAACTAGATGAAGTAGAGGACCTGCATTAGAAGAACACTGTACTTGATGAATCATAACCCACAGCTCCATGATAATGTACTCACTGCCTCAAGCATGCTGGCTGTCTATAAACACATAGACACATATGGCTCTAATGCGTGTGTGGCTTACATTTCCTGAGAGGTCAGTCATGAGGTGAAGGAACAACACAGTCCTTTGCAGCAGGGGCAGCTAAGTGTGTGGGTGTTTTAATGACCTCACAAGTGTGGGAGGAATAGCTTTGCTGACAGTGCTGACGAGAATGAAGTACTGAGATCTGCCTCAGTGCTAGCTGTGACGAACATGAAGTTAAACAGAGTGACATCAAAGGGAATTCACATGTTACAAGTTAAAGTTCTACACAGGCAAACCCTCGGTCTGCCTCACATAATCCTTATTAAAAAGAGCTACATGGTTTCAGCAATGTGGACACAAAGCTAATACAGACAGTTCCAAGAACTGTCTTTAGTCTCTAGATCTGCACAACTCCAGATGATTTTGCTCAAAAAGAAGCAGCCTTCCTTTAATCAATCTTGACATGAGGGAGATGTGGATCAGAGAAGGGTTTTCTGTATTCTGGCTCCCTCTGTTGGAACGACACTTCAACTAAAAAGACTGCACATGCATGTAGAACTGGCATCCACATTACTCTCTCTCGATGCGAGGAGAGAGGAGGGGAACCGAGGAGAGAGGAGGGGAAGCAGCAGGCGTTTAGAGAAGCGCCTGCTGACTCTGAGCGGTCATTTAAAGAGACGTCCATTAATGATGACAGGAGGCAGCAGCCTCTGTCTGATGGACACATGTGTTCATGATGACTTCTATATTTACTTTGATTCATTCACAGTGCGGTGTCATGAGACAATAACAGGCTACAGATGCGGACACACACACACACACACATATATTTATATAAATATATACAATTTCAGAATCAAACAAGTATGAGAGCACTCTCATAATAACGTAACACTATCAGAGACTGGATATATCCCCCCCCCTCTCTCTGGTCGCTGAAATGGGGAATTGAAATTACGGGCCAAAAGTTGTATTTACAAGTATTAAAAGTAAGCATAGGACTCCAAACCAACTGAGACCTGTCTGTCCGCTGCACCTACACACTGTACCACACACACACACCTACACACTGTACCACACACACACCTACACACTGTACCACACACACCTACACACTGTACCACACACACACACACACCTACACACTGTACCACACGCACCTACACACTGTACCACACGCACCTACACTGTACCACACCTACACACTGTACCACACGCACCTACACACTGTACCACACGCGCACCTATACACTGTACCACACACGCACCTACACACTGTACCACACGCACCTACACTGTACCACACCTACACACTGTACCACACGCGCACCTATACACTGTACCACACACGCACCTACACTGTACCACACGCGCACCTATACACTGTACCACACACGCACCTACACACTGTACCACACCTACACACTGTACCACACGCGCACCTATACACTGTACCACACACGCACCTACACTGTACCACACCTACACACTGTACCACACACGCACCTACACACTGTACCACACACACCTACACACTGTACTACACACTGTACCACACGCACCTACACACTGTACTACACGCACCTACACACTGTACCACACGCACCTACACACTGTACCACACGCACCTACACACTGTACCACACGCACCTACACACTGTACTACACACTGTACCACACGCACCTACACACTGTACCACACGCACCTACACACTGTACCACACACACCTACTAAAGCATATAATATATATCAGGATACAGCCGTTGTGTATTTTATTATGTGAAGCACTAAATGGTTTGTTTGTACAGTATAGATATCTACTAAACTACAGCATACAAAAAAAGAGAGTAATGTAGGCCTGTTATATATTACCGAGTGATATATTATACACACTGGCTTTCTGCACGGACCTCACAGCTGTTCTCACAGGAAACATCCAAAATAATATCCAGGTGATGCATGCAGAGCTGTCATTGGTTGAGATAAGTCTGGCTGTGCGTGACGACTCTTTTAAACATCTCTGTTGCCGGAAATACATCCGTGGAGGAGCCATCAGTGTATCCTCGGTTAGAGCTCCTCCAGAGAGCCAGCTCGGTGCTCGATGTGCATTTAGAGAAATGAGATGTCCTTCAACATGGTCGAGGAGTCGAGGAGGGGGAATTAGAGAAATTAGAAACCTTCACTGACTGTAAAGGTGCGTTCAAACTAGGGATGCTCCGATCGACAATTTCGGGGCCGATCGCCGGAATCAGTATCGGCCGATACCGATCGCCGATCCGTTCGAGTGGGCGGGGCCTAAATGGAAGATTTAAACTTTAAATCTTCCATTTAAAGTGATGTTAATCTATTAAAATTAATAATAAGAAAGTGTTTCAATCACAATTAATAAAAGGCAATACAGAACTGTATAACATCTCCTGATGTCAAAATATAAAATAAATACAATGATAAATATAAAACAAAATAAAATCTGTACCTTTAGGAGCAATGTCTAACATGTGTAATTAACTTGTGAGTGTGTGAGGCCATTGTGCCTAAATAAAGGTGCTCAAGCTTTACTCTATTTTCAAGTTGTTTTTCAGAAAGATGAGTTAGTCTACGTTGTCAGCAGTGAGGGCAGATCTGTTGGCGGTAACTATGTCACCTGCCATCAAGAAAACCTTCTTGCTGGAGACTGAGACTGACTCGGATGGGATTGAGCATGTTTGACGTGTTACCACTAGCATACCGCACCGCTGTCGAACAACGCCGACACACCGTCCTCGTCCGATCCACAACTCGCACCCCATCATTGTTGTAGTCCACAGGGAACCCGAAATGTTCCCACACAGCTGATTTAAAAGAAGCAGGTGGGTCTTCTAGCTCCTGTGTGTTGTGTGAACTCTCCATAGCTAACTTTTCTTCTTCTTGTGTTCGTTTTGTTCTTCATTTGTTATTTACGGGCGGCTGGCTTTTAGGCGCAATACCGCCCCCTGGATTATATATAGTGTAATACTGCCCTGAGTGACAGACTTTTTTCCCACTCGTAAAAAAAGGCGTATTCGTCGTGTGACTGCATGTGCCGAACCGTGACGTCCGAACTGCGACGGTACGGGACGAATACAGATACCGTTACACCCCTAAAACCCACCATTGTCCGGAGGAAAAATATACAAACAGTTGTAATTTATTTTGAACAACTGCTCCAACGGATGATCTCTCTGATCCAAAGCTCAAGAGAAGTTACAAAGTAACGCGTTACCGAAAAAAGTAATATTATTACAGTAACGGAGTAGTGTAACGCGCTACTTTTATAATTCAGTAATCACACTACAGTTACTAACATTGCCCCGACACGCGTTACTTCCTAAAATCAGTCATAATCAAACCTCAACAAACACCTGCAAAGAACACATGCTAAGTTGAAGCTAACGCACAGCTATTTGTTGTTTGTTTATATCACGTAGTCTGTTGTTCTTCTCTGTTTTCCGGTTGTTGCCTGTTTTGAATGACGAATACACACTACCGCCGCCTGCTGGTAAGGAGAGTTATTGCCACTCACGCATGCGCAGTTCGTACGTGCTCGGCTGAAGTCTTTACGGTGTCTGGTTCCAGTGCAACACATGGCCAACACGAAGGAGAACACGCCGACGCTACAGAGTGAGCAGAGATAGACTGCGCAAAATATACAGATAGCAGGAGACAGAGGACAGCCACGGTCAGATAGCAGGAGACAGAGGACAGCCACGGTCAGATAGCAGGAGACAGAGGACAGCCACGGTCAGATAGCAGGAGACAGAGGACAGCCACGGTCAGATAGCAGGAGACAGAGGACAGCCACGGTCAGATAGCAGGAGACAGAGGACAGCCACGGTCAGATAGCAGGAGACAGAGGACAGCCACGGTCAGATAGGAAAACATTCAGGATCTGGATCAGTCTTATGCGACCATGGAAACTGAACTAAAGAGAACATTTGTCTGCGTGATCTGCCTGCAGGGAGGGGCGGGCCGGCCCTGCGAGTAAAGTAACGAGTTACTTTATGTAGAAAGTAACGAAGTAGTGTAATATATAACTTTCTTTTTTTTTTTTTTAAGTAATATGTAATATATTACTTTTTTTTAGTAACGACCCCATATCTGCTTGCAACAGTTAGAGCTATACTAAATCACAAGATTAAGCATTACTTTTTAATTGAGCAATTGACAAAATAAAGGGTAGTCCAAAAAGCACAACAACTCTGTGTTTGAACACCTTGTACTTTCTGATCAACCCATGTGCTGATGCATATAAATAAAACTGTAGTTCCCAAATAATCTTGCATTAACTTGTTGCTAATACACATCGCTTTCTCAACAGTGATCATTCCCATATCTAATATCGCACAGTCTGGAGTTGGTTAACTTTGCTTTCGCACCACAAATCCACTGCATAATGGCTGACACTCGGGGTTTCACAACTACCAATATTTAGTAGTCGACACATTTTTCGACTAGTCGTTACGTCATAATAAAGACACACAAAGAGAGGTGTAAAACTGTATTTTATATTGGAACTCATTCAGTTACATTAAACACTGCATTTGAATTTGTGTTACATGGCTGAGTAAATAACAAACAGTAACTGGACTCACCAAAATCTACAGCAAAAAACTCTGTTTACTGAAATGCCACGTAAATCCAGTGCGCAACACTTTACTCGCTGTCCTTCACGATAACGTCCACCTTTCCAGATTTTTGGTTTGCGTTGAGGAACACCAACGCATCGACATGTGAGGGAAGGAGGCTTGACCGCTGTCGGGTGACAGTGTTGCCTGCCAGGGAACAAACCCTCTCACTCGGGGTGCCTGTGGCTGGAATAGCCAGGTAGCTCCTCGAAAGCTTGGCTAAACGGGGGACGCGGTGCCGTTTTCTGCCCACCACTCCAGTGGGTTATCCATAGTGGGGATATGCGGTGTCCACTGGCAGTAATCCCGTAGCTCATCATCAGCATCACTGTTGACCCGTTTTTTCTTGCTGCTGCTCTCGAAATGAGCTCCAAACAGCTGTTCAAAGTCACTCTCGAGTCTCGCCTTTTTGCAACTTGCTTCCGCCAGCTCCACTCCAACGTTGTCTGCGATCTCCTCTTCACCTACAGCAAAAATGAACCACATTAATGATAAACACATTGTTTTACAATTTGGCCGGTTTAAGTAGGACTTTTTTGTGAAACAATTATCGCTAGTTCAACTCTATTTACCTGTAGCTCCCGGCTGTTCCACCTCTCCGTCTTCACGCACTAACTGAGTCAGGCGCGCCTGGGCTTCCTCTCTGACATCGTCTAGAAGGAACTTCAGATGCTTAAATCGTGGATCCAGCATGCATGCCGTGATCGGGATGGATTCTGCCAGCAGGCGAGACAACAGCTTGAAGCGGGTTGTGAGCTCTTTCGGTATTCTTGAAGGAACGAATAGCCGCCAGATCTGACTCATTTGCACTTAGCGTGTTGTTAGCCATGTTCAGTAGCACGGGGTAGATGAAGGACAGCCCGACGAGATTTTCTCCGCACATGATAGTTGTCGCCTTTGCTAGAGGCCTGAGCACCGGGATCAGCTGTTCCACCAGTTCCCACTGGCACTCTCTCATGGCGAGGGATCTTCGAATGCTAACTTTTGTCACTGTCTCATCTGCAAGGACGGCCTGCACCGGGAGTCTCTGCTCATACAGTCGCTCGAGCATAGTGAACGTTGAATTCCAGCAGGTCGCACAGTCGTTTTGGAGTTTGTGTACTTTTACTCCAAGCTGTTCTTGACGTTTCTTCAAAGCACAAACTGCTACTGAGGAGTGACGAAAATGACTGACAACACGCCTGGCAGCATCTGTGGTCTTGGCAATTTCTGGTAAGTGCAGCCCTGCTTTTATTGCTAGTTGAATGGTGTGTCCGGCGCATCCAAGGTGGTGGGGAAACTGCTCGCAGAGCTCCAATGCCAGGTTCATGCTGCTTGCATTGTCCTGAATAGTGCAAAACACAACTAAGTCCCACTCCTCAATAGGGCTGCAACAAACGACTAATTTGATAATCGATTAATCTTTCGATTAATGAAACGATTAATCGACTATTCAGACTATTACTGTACGCCTTGCACAATTTCTCAAACGCTCTTATTTAGCTATCAACTTTTAGATTTAGCTTGAGGTTGTTTTAGGCATGTGGAAACTAACAATGAAGACAATAAAGATGAATACTTGATTCCAAAATACATATATTATTGAAATAACTTAAATTGTTTACAAAACTAACATTACTTTTTATTCAAATTAAATAAATAATATTTCACATCAAAAGAAACAGTGTTTTAACAAATCGTATTAAATAATCTGATGACACAACTGTAAACAGAATAGCTGAAACTTTAACAAACTAAATAATAATAATAATAATAATAATATATAATATTTTTATAGCACCTTTCAGGAAACCCAAGGTCGCTTTACAAGTCGGGTAGGGGGGGGGGGGGGGGGGGGGAGTAGGGGAAAAAAGGCAGACAGGTTAAGGGGGTGGGGGGGGAAGTAGCGGACAAATAAACCTATTAAACTAACTATACAGTGGGGAAAGCCTTGGTAAAAAGGTGCGTTTTGAGGGCTTTTTTGAAAATGTCCAGGGTTGGGGCGCTGCGGATTTCGGGGGGGAGAGAGTTCCAGAGGGTGGGGGATGCCACACGGAAGGCTCTGTCACCAAAAGTCCGCAAATAACTCTGTTACCTCTAATCATTATGTTTGTATAATGTAGTTAACTCCGTGTGTTGCTGCTAGCATACATAACACCTGACGTGGAAACGTTACTCGTGGACGGGGCTACAGAGCTGCTAGAAAGACAGTGGAACCCGGTGCATTCCTCCGTCTGGATGTGGAGCACTTTCGCTAAATGTTTAGACAAATTGCTCGTGTTACCGCCCTTACATGCTAAACTCTTATTCCACTTTTGGTAACGAGCATTCTCCACATCGAGACGGGTAAAGTTTAACCACCTCGGAGCGCGTTCTCTCCGCCATCTCCCACGTGTGTGTGTTGCTGCATGTTGCAGCTGCCCGTGTGTAAACTGCCCCGCCCCCACGCAAGCAGGCGGGGGAGAGAAAGATCGAAAATACATCATAGACGCATTTGTTTGTCTTTTTGCATATTAGAGGCGACACTAAGACTGCGATATAATGTCTTTGTAGCAATAATACATGACATATATTTTTTAAATGTCTCCAGTACCGATACAAAGACCAATAAAGTTAGAGCTTAACGGGGCGTAAAACACGAATCGACGACTGAATTAGTTGGCAACTAATTTGGTAATCGATTTTAATCGATTAAGTCGATTAGTTGTTGCACCCCTACTCCTCAATTGTTTCTTTGAGCCTCTGGGCTATATGCACAGCGGTGTGTCTCTCTGGCATGATAGTGGTTCGCAGCACTCTGGCTTTTAACTCCCAGGTGTCTGTGATGTAGTGGGCCGTTATGGTGATGTATGGATCCATGGTGCAAGATGTCCACAGATCAGTGGTTAGTGAGACACTTTTATCTTTCATCTCATTGGCAATCCTCGCTTTCAGTGTTGTACTGAAGCATGATGTTGCTCCAAAGTGTAGCATGTGACGGGATCTTATAGCCTGGCTCGAAAAACTTCATGATGTCCCTGAAGCCTTCTCCGGAAAGGGCAGAAAGTGGTCGAACATCCTTGACGACAAAGTTGATAAGCAAGTCTGTTATCTGCTGTCTTCTTTTGTCCGTAACGGGGCGCTTGGAAAAATCAATAATGCTCGTCTGCCTCTGTCCAGCGCTGACGGCGGTCCGTTGCTCACTGGTGTAAAACTGTGGGTTTTCTCTGGAAGTGTTTCCTTGTACGATGTGAGGGTCTAAGGACAGAGGGTGTCGTATTGTCATACTGATATTCTGAACACACTGTGAAGTCCACTGAGACAAATGTAACATTTGTGATATTGGGCTATATAAATAAACATTGATTGATTGATTGATTGATTGATTGATTGATTGATTGATTGATTGATTGATGCTAGCATTACTGCTAGTGCTAGCTGTCGGCAGCGGGTGTTGCACATAGCAGATGTATTTGTGTTATACTTCAGTACAGCTGTACACAACTGACACTTCACTGTGGAGTTGGTTACATCTTCATTGAAGTACTGCCATACATAAGAATGTCGGACGTTTTTTGGAGCATTTTGCAGCACCTCGTTTACCTCCATTTTGTTCACGACTAGTGGTAAAGGTAGTCGACTAGTCGGTGAAACCCCTAGCTGACACCAAACAAAAGCCAACTGAAAACTACAACAAGGTTGTTAGGTGTTGGAGCAAACTATAGGCCAAACCAAAGGTGAAAAAGATACAAAAGCTTTTGAAATATGTTGAAAAATAAAAATGTAAATATACACATTCCAACAAACTCATTAAATGCCATGATTCAGTGCAGAAAGCATCACATCCAAAAGGACTACACACAAGTAGGCCATCAGTACTGAAGATAATTGTTTGCAGTCTATCTGGGTAAGATTCAATTAACACTGAGTAGATTAAAGAAAATGAAGCCTCCCAGGAAAGGAACCCTCTAAGGAAGCAAGGCAGAGAGACACTTCCTATTTAAAGGACCCACCAGCCTTGTTCATCTAAACATTATAGAGCTTATTAAAAATCTTTCTTTGGCATATCGTCAGACAGCTATTATGAGATCAGGACCCTATCAATCCCACCTGAGCTCCCAATTCCCTCAGGTGAGCAGATTCCATTGGAGCGTGTTCCAGGTCGACTGATAGAATTGAGATGTTCCGTTTCCAGGTCAGGCAGTCCCTTCTGGTCAGTTCCACAAAGTCTCGTCATCACCAACAAACAGCTAACGGCAGAATGCCACCAACATGTTCAGTACCTTTGAAAGGCAACATGAGCTGTCCTGCAGAGGCCACCACTACAACACCAAGCTTTAGAAGGACACACGCCACAGAATGAACAAAGGCATGGCTGCCATGGATCATCTAATATCCTAAAATGGATTGGGAATGCTACTAAAGTCCGTCAGGCTGCACACTACAGTGATCTGCAGGTCAACAGATTGTTTACTTAGTATCAACATGCACGGCCTATTAGCAGCTAGTTAAAAAGAACATACAGAACACTTTCTCTAACAACTAAGGATGCTCCTGTTATATAAGTAAGTCAATAAGTTAGTGACTTTACAGCTGCAACATCACATGTTATCCATTATGTTACCAAGAATGCCAAGTCTATCGCAACAGTCAACTCAAATGTATTTTAATGTCACTGTTTGGCAATTCTCAAGCACATTGTGACTAAGCTGCTTGTTTATATGTGTTCATATCTTTTAGTGAAGTCAGTCAGTGTTTACACTTCATAGAAATCCTTTCATTTCAAATGTCTTGACCCAATCAACGATTAAGCCAACGGAAGAAAGATTCAAAGCAGATAATAGATATAATAAGCAAGTAGGATGTTTATCAGGTCTTAGTTTCACTAAGATAGCATGTTAACATGTCTGATGATCATTAACCAATAAGTTAAGATGAGGTTCATTTGTTATTTAATTGAATTCACTTCAGAGGCCTGCGATCAATATGAGAGTATTCAAAGCCATTTGAACACAATCAGTTACATTATATTTACACACAAAAAACTACTGAAATATAATTGCACCGTGACACGAGGCTCTGCAGGAAGCAGGCGTGCTCACACCAAAGTGATGACAGACATGTGGACATTCAGCTTTAAGAAGCTGATCAAGGTATTCATTTTGGATTTCACCAAATGAATACTGATCGTGTGAAGGAGACATCAACCACATCCTCATGGGGTGACCTTGGCAACTTGAGAGACCTTTAAAGCAAAGGAAGTACACGCTGGCACTGAAGGCACAGCAGTAAAGCCTTCAGCGTGGCAGAGTGATTGAGGAGTGGGCATGGTGAGAGGGTTAATGCCCCCAGGGATCCACTCTGCGGGAGGGGCTTTAGCTGCCGGATTAGACGGCACCTAATGCTTTGTAAGATGATTACATCTATTTATGGAGGCATGTATTCCATTGCAGTTGGAACTCTGTTTGATTGCAGAGACCAATTGTTTGTCATCATCCCTGTCAAAGGATTTTACAAGATACTTAAAGGTGGGTCGGTCAGTTTGAGAAACCGGCTCGAGATACACTTGTTTTATTCCATGGAATGCTCTTAACATCCGATAGCAATGAATATCTGAAGTGCTTTGACAACAAATACATAAAATATGTATCTGTGGAAGCCGTGGTTCTGTAGAAAGCACAACCAATCATCTGAGCCGGCTAAAGTAACTGGATGGCCTACCTGCCTGTCAGCCTTCCATCTGTGCACACACTTATCTCTGCCCTCATTGGCCGTGTGCGCGTTCCTGTGTGTAGGAGGAGGGGCTCTGTGAGGAAGTGGCACATTTTTTCCGGCTGTATATTTTCAAATCCTAGCGCACTCGAGCTGGTTTCTCCAAAACTACCTACCCCACCTTTAAGGGATGAGTAATGAATTAAAAAAAGGTGTACTTAAATAATGACCACAAAGCCTCGCAATGATCAAGAAAAAATAGGCCATAAAAAAAACGTACTGAATCTTCATCTGGAGAAGTTATGAGTAAATGACCAAGCGGTGAACTTAATGTTGGTCATTCGTGAAAAGTCATGTTTTTCTCTGGAACATTTCTTTATGCACAACATTCTGAAAAGAGAGATATGAGCGTGTTCCTGGAGAGCAGCTGTTGCAGGGTATTATGTAAGCATTCAAACGAGGGGAAGATTATCAAATGTAATCCACACATTCAACGAAACGTCTTCTAATAAGAGTTTGTCCACACAGTTAATATCTATTATTTGCTAAATATGTATTTTTGATTATTAACCTGATTTTTGAATAAAGGAACATGCAAGGAATCTAAGAAAAAGTGTGATAACAAATCAAGTTTAATTACGAAGAGGTTTACATTCAGGCCTTTGTTACTTTTGGGTTGTGTAATTATTGCCAGAACCTGTTTCAACAGAAGCAGAGGAGATGGGCATGTGCAGTGCATTCTGTTTACTGGCATTCACGGTCATTGTAGAAATCCAGACAAAAGGTACAGCAATTAAAAAGATATGTTGTCTCTGATCTGCTGTTCGTAAATGTACATTAAAATCTATTACATAAATACATGTATTGTTTGATTCTGGGCCATAGGCTAATGTTGTTGTTATTTATCATTTCTGAGGCCATTACATTCAATCCATTCTGTGAGAAAGATTGTCCCCATAACCTTTGACAGTCGTTGTATAACAAAACTATGGACAGCTGTGCAGCGCTGCCTACCGTCATATTTAGTTGACACCAATTCCAAGTGACCACTTCAAGAACATTTCTTGATATTCATGATGCGTCGTCTCCACTGCTCGCATCTCCCATGGGCGGGACTAAGGAGCAAGGCAAGGAGTCGAGGAGGTGCAAACTGGGAGCTGAGAAGGTGCTGAGGTGTCAGTAAGATTATCACATAGTCTGGAATAGCTTTTGGCTTCAGGAGGCTGTGGCGCAGTGGGCTAGTGCGTTGGTGTTCGGATCAGGGGCAGACCCGGCGCCAGAACAAATCTACAGAGAGGGCATATGATTTTCATGGGAGGGCACACAAAACCGTCATGTTCCGCGGCCCGGGATTGTCTTTTGGGGGTGCTGTGGGGTAGCTTGACGTTTCATAGAGGGTGCTCAACATGTAGGGTTTCCCATTAATGTACCGGTGCTAACAACAACAATGCACGTAAGGTCTCTCGCTCGGGCCACACACACACACACCCCCCACCCCCCCCCCCCCCCCCCCCGGTCCTCCAGATGGCCAGTCGGTGCCTGCCGGTGAGCGTGGAAGTGTGGTCTGCCTCAAGCGGGCGGCAGGAGCGGGGCTGTCAGCATCAGCTTATCAATGGTATTTTAAACTCGATGCGCTCTGAAACTACGGGGCGGCCGAGGACAACAAATACACATGCGTTAATCGCGTTAAAATAATTAGTGGCGTACATTTTTTTTATTATCGGTATCGGTCTTGAGAAGCAGGAAGTTATCGGTATCGGTTTCAAAAAACCAATATGGTGCATCCCTAATATCAACAGTTTAAGACGAGCGAGGCGGATGATGCCGGAGCGTTGGCCTACGTGTCGGCTGAGCCCCGACAGCCCGTCCCGATGAACAGCTGCTTATGATATCCATGTTTCTGGTTTATCACAGGTTCAAAATGAAGCCATTATTAAATGCTAATTAAGACATAGTAGGCTAGTGCAGAACCAGGTGTGTTGAAGTTCAATACTATGAAGAAAATGACTTTTGACTTCTGGCAAACCCTACAACATGAAAGACAGCAGCTCGGTGCTTTAAAGACTCACCAAGAAGAGCTCCAAACAGGTTGCTTTGGAGGATCCCCATGACTCTCTGGATGGCCCCTTTGAGCTGCTGCTCCTCCGGCCTCCTCAGCTTAGTGCAGTACTCCTCCAACAGCCCGAGGGCCCGCGCTGCGTCTGCAACACAGAGGGCACGCAACACACGCTTTGCTTTGTTTTTTCACTCTACAAATATACATTTACACTCAAATAAACATTGAAATTGTATATAAACAACACATCAGCTACCCCTAAAGGCCAGCACGATGTGTGGCATCAGATATTGAGGGTGTGAATGTGAGGTGGAGTGGTCCTCCTCCAGGCAGAAGGCCGGTGATTGGATCCCCTGCTGTCAACATGTCAATGCATAGACTCAAGTACCTCCCACTGGCCACACGGTGTGTGAGTGTGTCTCTGAGCAGCAGCACCTTGTGGGCAGCCCCTGCCTCTGACCCGTGTGAACGGGTGAAGGCTGCCTTGCGTTCTGAAAGCGCTTTAAGGGGTTGCGTACACTGGAAAAGAGTTCTATGCATGCAGTCCATTTGCCACTTTCAAAAGCATGGGCCTGCAGGTGCTGCTGGAACTGCCTCGACTCGTGTGCCTTATGCCCTCCACTAGACTGGAGCCTGGCTGCAGAAGAGGTCCAACGTGTAGTGTTATGGCAGAACACCTCTATGCAGGCAAGCTCTTCCACAGCAGACGACAAAGCGTTGTATTTGTGCAGGCAGCATTGTCGTGTTACAACAGGAAAGGGACTAACAAAAGCGAATATTGATGAGGTGACATCTCCAATGTTCATATGTAGAACATGGTCTGGTGGAAGCTCGATAGGCTACAGCTCATTACCTGTGGCACAGCAACTCACCTTTCTTTCTAATAGGCATGGCTACCTCCCTGTACACTAGACTCTCACAGAGGCTTCCTGTTCAGCCTTCAGTTCATGGTCTTCTTGGTTTCTTACTGTATCAACATTATCCGGCCTGACAGTGCATACATGGAGTCTCCTTTACCTGCCCACAAGACAAAAGAAAAAAGTGTCCTTCACACTCAAATGAATGTTTAAAAATAATCCCTCGTCTCACGGTTGCTTTGGTAAAAATAAATGCCGGCTGACGTCACATCATAGTTTCTGTCTGGAGGTTCTGACTTCTGGACGGGCATGCATGTGCCCCCCATGAAGCGAATAACGACAATGGATGAAATGTATCAAATCCTCTCGCGCTGCATGTTAACGCTGCCTCTACGGATTCGTAAACAGCGTGATGTTCATTAGTTAGTTAGCATTCATGCTAAATCACCATCCAGCGGCGGTGCCGAATCAGATGCTTCCCCGGTGCGAGGCTGGCTGTGGGAGAATACCTGCCTGCCAACTGTGGAAGAAAACGCATGGCTCTCAAATAACTCCATGTATTTGGAGTCAATATTCCGGAAAATTGTGAGCATGCATTCGCTGGATACTTCCTCTCGTGTGTAACAGCACTGTCCTAGCGCTGCCATATATCGTTATTCTTTAAGCAGGCACTGTACTGAAGTGCTAACCTTATGGACTGACAGCATCACCAACAGATTTTAGTGCCATCAACAAGCTAGCCACAAAAAGAAACAGGACTTCCGCTTAAAAGTTTCACAATAAAACGTTTCCCTTTTTATTTAGCCTTGAGAGTATATGAGAGTGAGGGTGTTAATTAATATATTTGGCAGTTTGGAGTAAGTGTGTGTGTGTGTGTGTGTGTGTGTGTGTGTGTGTGTGTGTGTGTGTGTGTGTGTGTGTGTGTGTGTGTGTGTGTGTGTGTGTGTGTGTGTGTGTGTGTGTGTGTGTGTGTGTGTGTGTGTGTGTGTGTGTGTGTGTGTGTGTGTGTGTGTGTGTGTGTGTGTGTGTGTGTGTGTGTCATGATACCTCTCACGATAATTAATTTTATTGGACACATTTTCCCGGAAATGATTGCGATTAACTTTCATTACTGAATGAAACTTTGTGCCCTTTATAGTCTGTGTCCAATATTGTGTATTTGTATATTTGTATCCTAAGGTCCCGCTGCTGACACTATAGCAGTAATTCCGTGCGCATATGTGTAATTGACACTCCAGGCAGGTACCCAAAGTTGGCAACCCTGACGTAATAGAGAAGTATAAAACATTAAGTGGGATGCTACTGTATACCAAAAGGTTTCTGTGCGAGGTTGGTAAAATAAGGTCATCCTTGTACGCTACGTTAGATAGTTAGTTTGCTAGTTAGGTTACTGTATGCATTGTTAAGGTTCATTTCAATTCGCTATGCTCTACTATAGCATAAAAAAACCTCACAATGAAATGTCATTTTTCTACAGGCCCCTGAACTGTTTCTACACGGACCACTATTGCAGTAAGCATGTTGTAACTTCCGGTTGTTGTTGTTGTTGTTGTTGTTGTTGTTGTTGTTGTTGTTGTTGTCATCTCCGGGTATCCCGTGTGCCTGTTCTGTTGCTGATAGCTTATATTATCTTAACTTAAATCGATCGTTTTAAAACTCTTGATCACGGCAACTGCCTGACGTTGTAATCATACGTTACTACAGCTTAAGCACTCACAACTCTCCTTCTCTTAGCGACTGTAACTCCACAGTTGCCTACACTCTTTTCGGGTTTGCTAACGGTAGCTACTTTAGCTTGATAGCTAGCCATGGCTCTTTCCCCACCCTCGGGTGTTCCTGCTCTTCCTGTCTCATGTTTGGTTACTTCCCTACCTCCTTTACTGGTACCGATACATGTGTTAAATGTAGTATAGTTGTTAGGTTGGAGGCGGGAATCATAGCCATAGAAGCCCGGCTCCGCATCTTAGAAAGTAACTCAGCTACAGTAAAGCCCATGTTAGCCAGTGCGGACCGGCCAACGGTAGCTCCTCTTACGGCCCCTAGGTTACGCATAGCGTCAAACAGCTGTGTGAAATGGAACGAAACCACGCCAGACTATCCAAAACTGGAATCGAACGCCCCCCCAGAACTACACATGCTGGCTATTGTGTTTCGCAAAATGTTCTATGGGACGTCTCTACTGAACGTTTTCGTTTTTCCCACAGTTAGAAGTTGCCAGTATTAAACACATTGGTGTTATCAAATGTAAAACATATAATTAATAAATGGGTGAAAATCGCTTGTGTCCATAATGCGCAGCATTAATATATAGCATTAATATATACCCACATGACAGCTCATTGCTACTTTGTAATTCTACTCCACTACAATTCAGAGGTTAACTCAGAGGTTACTCCACTACATTTATTTGAGTTACTTTGCAGATTCTGATTAATGATGTGAAATATAAACAACCCTTAAATCAGACTTTAGTTACACCTGAGTAAAATTCAGGTAAGGTGATTGTCAAGTGCCAACAATCAGGAGAGATATTTGATAGTTGGTGCTTGAGAAGACTAAACATGTATCTGCAATTGACATGAATGGAAACAAGTAATAAAGTATATTCATTACTCGTTATTCTCTACTAATAGTTCATTAAAGACTGTATATTATGGCTATTTTGCACATCCCTTTCAAGATTTTAAAGGTTTATTGACATATCATACACAACTACGGTGTAGTTATGCAATGAATGAAAAACTTGGGTCACAGGTTCCTCAACAGTGCATTACAAGACATCTATCAATATGTGTGTACCTCCACCATTAAACTGTCATATTCTGCACATTTCTTATTCTATCTACATACATAAGAGTATAATTCATATGTATAATATCAGTTCAAATAAGTGCTTCAACATAGTTAACATTGCAGGAAAGCAATATATTAGACGTTAAGTACTTTGTCAGGCTTAATATTTATCTGTAGATACTAGATACCCCCAAAGTGTTTTTTCTTATTTAAAAGAAGACCTTAATCTGTTATTTAATGTTTAAATAAAGGTTAATTAGTTTGTCTGTTTTGCACATCCTCCTATTAATATCTTTGTACATAATAATAATAATTCCTTACATTTATTATAGCGCTTTTTCAATGACTCAAAGCGCTTTTACATATACACACATTACACATATATCATACATGCAATGGTCAGATACTGTGGACAATACCCACAGGAGCAAGTTCAGGTGAAGTGTCTTGCCCAAGGACACACCGGCACATCCTGCACTAAACTGTTTTATTGTAGAGATCACTTATAGTATCTTCTTGATTTTTTATATTCTATATTTCTATCACAGACCTTCTACTTTCCCCCTATGAAAGTATGTACTCTTCTTATTTGTATTCAAATATTCAAATAATATTTGATGAAAAAAATATTAAGAGTACATTATTGTTTTTATGTGTTATATTATAACACATAAAAACAATAATTCAATAACGTACTTTAACCACTAGGCGGTGCACACAAGGTACACACAGCCATAATAACTTTGTATTATTAGTGTAGGACATGTTTTATTCATGCTTTCACATAATTTTACAGCATATTGCTATACTATTTCAGACTCAGTATTTACATTCTTACATTCAAAGAAAATCAGTAATATCTTTAAAAACTACAGTCCTTTTCTATCAGCTGTGCACCGTTATGGTGTAAATATAACCTATCTATGAATTAGATCAAATGTAAAAGTCAGCCGAATTAGTGTTGATACTGCAAGGAGACGTATTGTGTGAAGAGAAATTGAAGATGTTGTTTAATTGTTGATATATTTATGATCCACGTCAAGTATTCAGTTTCAGCGGCATTTCTTCAGTTTTTCTAAAGGTCTTCTCATCAGGGCTCTCTAAATAAAGAACTACGGCAGATCTGTAATATGTAATGCAGCCGAACCGTGTATTACAATGCCGTTATGTGATGACTTTCAAAGAGAAAAGCAAGAACACTCCGCATTAAGTATTATTTTATTCTTTTATAATGTTTTCCGGATTTCATATCATATAAACACCAAATCCCAGCATGCATTGCGGCTAACACATCCAATAAGCGAGCTTAAAACCATAGCTGAGGATCTTGGGTAATCGCTCGAAATGCCTACGTCTGTTTCCGGTTATTTTTATTTTGAAATTCAGTTCCTGACAGACGCCAAAAAAGCCCGAGATTATGGAATTAAACCAATAAATAAAAGCAAGGATAATTGTGTGTTATTGGTGAGTAAATAACAGTGTGTTATTTTGAAAAGAATAACAAATTAGAAGGAAAAAAATATTTAAAAATACAGATTTCAGTATCCTGAGGCTCTGAGCCCCATTTATTTTCCTCACAGACGGCAACAAAAGTCAGAAATTATACGATTTCAAATAAAAGCAATAACTGTGGCTTGATATTGAGTAAGAACATGTTTTTATGAACCACACAGCTTCCGGTCTCCCACGACCCGACCGGAGAAAAAGACGTGCTGCAGGCAGTAGAAATACATTGCTTTTAAAATCGTGTTAAAAATCGTGTTGGTGAACACGAAATGCCGTGAGACTGGGTTGGGACATAGGCCACCATATAAAAAGTGTGCAAATGTATTTAGTATCCTATCCATGTGAACATGTTTTAGGTGGGGGGTGGACTGTAGTGGAACATTTTATTATTATCATCATTATTATTATCCTTATTATATCTTTCATATGTTTAAACCAAATGCTTCTTATTTCCTCTTGTTGTGCTTTTACCATTATTATTCTATTATATTCTCTTATGAGTTTCCCAGTCTCTGCAAGGCCACAGCTGTTTCAGCAGACTGGGAGACTCATACACAGTCAGACACATCACGAACTTCCCTGCTCTGAGAACCGTTATGCTATCTACTCAAGGCCACTGGGTGTCTCATAACAATCTCCCCGTGTGAACAGGGGAGTTATAATATTCCCACTCTTTCCTTATATAATCTCTGCTTTTTCATTGTCCTGCGCACTCTCGCGCAGACTATCTTATACTCTGTGCGACTTGTGACATTATTCAATCATTATATCGTGTATTTGAAGCTTCAAATAAATAACCAAAAGACAGCTTTTCTCGATTCACCATTTATTTGTTATGATCATTTGACTTGTACTCTCCAGCTGTGTTGGGCCCTAGATTTCCATAACAGGACCTAACCTCCTCTAGGGGGGTCTGGGGGCATGCTCCCCGGGGAAGATTTTTTTTTTAAATGTTGAAGTTAAAAGCATCTCGCAAAATGATGAGATCTATGGAAACATCTCTCAACATCCATATGAAACAGAACTGTACACAGATTTACTTTTTCTTTATGGATATTTTACAAATCACTCCCCTTTTAAACTGTATTCTTGTGTTACTGTCCTATAGTATTTCATACCCCTTATTTATTTATTCTGTTATTTTTTTAATAACTATCATGATCATATAAAGGTATTCCTCACAAATACTTGTTTACATAAATGGTGACCAAACCGTTTGAGACTCACTGAGATAACTTAACCTACAGTTAACTATCTAAACACTGAGAGAGTCCTTTACCTCACTGAGCTGACGTTGTAAGATCCTCTCAGTCTGACAGGAGAGGACTCTCCTCCACCTTGGTGTAGAAACAGCTCTTTATATCCGTTAGCATAGCTAGCTAACCAGATGCTAACCACAACATTCCACGTTACCGCTCGCGCACTGACAAAATGCGCTCGTGCCACACACACACAGAGCCGAGCTTGAATGAAACACAGAGACCCATGTACTTGTACTGTACTGTATATCATATTATTTTCGATGGCGTTTACTGTATAATCAGTATAACAGATGGACAGATCGCCACCGGGCTTTCATCTAAACACCTATGCTAAACACACAGCCACGTAATGATAACAAAACAAAGGTCTGGGGTCATTGGTCAAGCAACACACCAATCAAAGAGCAGCAGTGAGCACACCTCAGGCTGTGTTTCATATTTGTATTCTTTATTTCTGATGTATTTCACACAAAAAACTTTTAGCGGAAACGTTTTAACTTATATGATTAAAAAAACAAAAAACGGCAAAGTGGCAATAAGGCTTGCCCACCCTGCGTTGGGGGGGCATGGCCCGCGAATGACCCCCCGTGACGCCGACCCTGTTGTAAATGTAACTTTAGTTTAACATTGTGTTATATATTTTTACATTACCAAAATGTTGACCACTGTCCTAAAATAAAGTATAGGCTTTGAGTAACACATTTAAGTTTAATGTTTGATATATTTTGAATATGTCAATGATCTTCTTGTAGCTTAGACACTTTGATGGCTAATTAAAGACTAATGAAAGGTTTTCTCTTTTAAACTTCAGGGAAGCAGCCATCTATTCCTACTGTTCTACCCATGTGGATGATCCTGTGAATGGTCATTGCTTGTGGTAAGTTTAAAAAAATAAATAAAAATGTCATGAGGGAATGAATTTGTAAATTGTATGTTTTCTGGTTGCTCATACAAAACAAATCATTACAGAGCTTTCAATACTCACAAATGGAGGAAGCATACCCCACTTACACTTAATGATTTAAAGCCTGGAAATGGGTATGATGTTTTAGATTAATTTGAAACGGGTACTACTGATCAGTTGAATGATGATTTGCCATCTGAAGAACTTCCTGATGAAGAATACCCATTGGCTGACTATACAGTTGGGGGAATGCGGCTAATAACTCTTAAAAGATACATTCATGTATAAGGTCAGAATGAGTATATATATATATATATATATGAACTTTGTAAAGTACAACACAATGCAATTTGTAAAGAAACATTTTATTGAGTGTCCACCTGCATTTCATTAATTCCCTCTTCACATCTCTCTATTTCTCTCTTTCTCTTAGAGCGCCATGGCTGATATTGGACCACCTGTTCAAATGCTGATCATCTTGAATGACCACAACAGCGTCAGACTGGAGCTTCGAAATGGGATTCCCAACTCAATGGAAGAGCTCATTGAGGAGGTCAAGAATTCATGTGGATTATAAGGTTACATAAGGCTGTAGCCTTACAAAGACACTGATTTTGGGAACACATTTGTTAATCTTACATCTACACATGCGATTAAAGATTTAACAGTGATCAAAGTTGTCGAATTAGACCCCGATTCTACAACTGTGGTCTTGTACCCAGTTGAGACACCATTAAATAGTACCCCTACAAGTGGACTGTACAGTGAAGACTCCTCCTCTGGATCTGATCTACAGATGACACAGTACTACTTAGCGGCTCTTCCTCTGAATCATTAAGAACACAGCAGTGGCCTAAAGTGTTTCCAATCCCGGTCTTCTCCTATGACACATAATGTCAATTACAGAGAGGAAATGCAGAGTACACAAAGAACCAATCTAGACCACCAAGCTCAAATCATCTGCAGAGCTTGCTGTGAACTCGTTGAAGACCAAGTCTCAAGAAGAGTCCTACTCTGCGAAGAATTTAAAGAGAGCCGGGTGAGCTGAGGCCAACCATTTTGCATCCTTGCTGATTGGTGAGACTCCAGAAAGCATGGAGCAAGAGACAATTTCCCTTTTGGCAGAACAACAGAAAAGAAACAACCGGCAATCAATAAAATAAAAGATGGCGAAGGCGTTTGGATACCGAAGACAAGAACTAGTGCATCAGAGGCCAAGCATTGAAGGCCTCTTGGAGCGGTGGCCTACACTTCTTCACATGGAAGAGGTAATTATTTTGATGAAACCCTTGATTGTAAGCCGGTAGTGGAGAAGAAATGAGGGCCCAACTAACTAACAACTATAGACAGCCAAGGCAAATATGTTGACGTTTTATTTTTAATATATATCAACAATATAAGCTTTACATCTATTACTTGTCTTTATTTGGTAGTGGTTTTCAATAAATATGTGGATTCATTAATTTAAATGGTACATTCATACAAGTTGACTTGGAGTACTTTTAATCAACCGTTGGCTCTTTATAAAAAAATATGTGTATTATAAATCCTCAGTGTTTTTTGTTTTCTATGCTGCTTATATTTTATAGGTAAAAACTGAATTCATAACAACAATTCCATTGGAGACAAAGTTCTTGGCGCAGTTGGACAAACACTCCACCAAACTGCTGCAGGTCATCAGGAGCAGGGGAGGAGTTGTGATTCCAGGTAAGACCTCCCACTCACTCACAAGCAGTTTGTTCATAAAAGAAAAATAACATATTTGTACTGCATGCAAATAACTGCTTGGTTAGAAAGCTAGTCATTTGTGATGACCTCCTGAGCTTTCCTCTTGGGCCGACTGAACTGAGAACTTTCCTTTTCATCTATCCACTATAATCTTGTATTTTTAAAAGGTAGCTGCAAACTTGGGGAAACTTTTGCGCCTCAGGCCTGTTGAACTACACTCTGTGGTCCTCATCCATTCCCCTTTTGTTTGCATGATCTGCAGGACGACGCTGAGGCTGGAGAACTGGAGCAGGCAACAATGGCAACCTTTGTCATTGGAAAAGAGGATCAGCTTCATCGACCCAAAGACGTCAAGTTTCTCATCGAAGGAACAGAGGTCCTCAGCGGCTTGCCCTCGGTTGCGACAGCTTTTGCCATGCTCTTCGGGCTCATATACACACCAGGGTGGGAATTTCACGACGGCCATGACGGCCATGGCCGTCGTTGCCCCGCACTTTGGCCGTGATGCCCTGTTAAAAAAAATGCAATTCACGGCCAAAGTGGCCTTTGTGCCCCTGTCAAAAGTAAAAAAAAATGTCCTGTGGTATTGGTATTTTGACTAGCAATTTAGTTAAATTGTTTCGTTTATCAACGCTACAACATAGCGTTTCGTGAGTCGGTTGTCATTGTTGGGGGGGAAAGCAAACAGCTGTTTGCTGTTTGCTGCGGAGCACATCGCGAGCAGGCTCCCGTGAGCGGGAGGGCGCTCCTTCTTCACTACAGACTATCGCGCCACCTAACCATTCGCCAAAATGTTTTTAATACGAGCGGTAACGGGCCAAGCGCCGTCAAAAAACAATCTTCAAATAAAAGAAAGTCACCGGAGGAGTTAAAGGAGTGACATGGAGTTGGCTGCAGTGCCGCGTCCTAAAACCCTTTCATAATCTATCGATTATATTTATGATTCGAAAATTATAAAAGTAGGGTAGACATGTGGAGATTATCCGGCTGAACAAAACGTGCATTTATCAAACAGGTTTTTTTCCACAGACCTTATTTCCAGCTATTTTCCAAAACCCTGTGGAGAAATTCCATTGCTTTTTGTCGAGGGAACCAGCAACTTACTTCCTGGTTTCAGGACGCGTCACTGCACCTCTCAATATGATGCCAGTATAAGGTCTTCTGTCGGCTCTGTACATCAATGCCGACCTATGCTGACAAGTAAGTGAAGAGTAGACAATATAAAGGTATTGGCTAGAGGGAAATGTCCCACTAGTTTAGGATAATGAAGGCTCTAATCAAATCAATTACATATAGCCATTACATGTCTAACTCCTAATGACAGGAAGGCAGAAAGCGCATTATACAAATAATAATACTCATAATAATAGCAGACATTTTTTAACAATGACCACAATATCATTATTTTAATAAACCAAATATGAACAATTGAGGAAAATGAGGAAGAACTGATGATTAAAATGTTGTAGTACAAGTAGTAATGTAGTTAGTGCATACATTATTGCAACAAATGTGTTAATTTCCTTCATTATTAGTCGATCTTTTTTGGTGGACGAATGCTCCGGGCCAGTGGTTACAATGGTGGGGCCAGTGACAATACCATTTTACCCTTACTGTCTACCCCTGACTGACTTGTGTGGTTTATGGCTGAACTTAACGTATACGTTTAAGAAACACTATTGCTATTCAGCCGTTTGTAAAACGACTGGTGTTGACGTTAGTGCTACACTTTTCAGTCATGTTGATTGACCAGCATAATTTAACCAAACAGCCTTTGTGCCCTGCCATGTGGCCTTTGTGCCCTGTCATGTGGCCTTTGTGCCCTGTCATGTGGCCTTTGTGCCCTTAAAAAAAATGTGAACGGGAAGGCCAAATGGCCTTGCCCCTAAAATGACGAAATTCCAAGCCTGATACACACTGAACTTAAGATATCCGAAAGAACTGCAATCCACTTTTGAAGTTGTGCAAAAAGTCCTGATGAAGCTTGAGGGGAAAAAGATGAGCCCACAAGTGAATAGACTGAGAACCCAGCTGTTCATCCCAGAGTAGCACTAGAAATGCTTGGCTCTATGAAACCTGATGTACTTTATGATTCTGTTTTCTTCAAGGTTGTGTCTTCCTGGTCGAATGTACTTATTGTAAGTCGCTTTGGATAAAAGCGTCAGCTAAATGCAATGTAATGTAATGTAAGTAGACACTTTGTTGCACTCACTCAGTTACCATTGTTACATGGTAAGGTTTATAAAACCAAGGTTTTATAATAATTATGCATTGTAAAACATTTGCAAAAAAGTGTTGTATTCAGAAGTTGCACTTACAGTATGACCGATTTTCACTGTAGAAGTTATGCATGTCTAATCATTTTCAGAGATGACATGTCTCACAGGCGCAAGTTGTCAGTGTTGCTTTAAAAAGTGTGCAGTGGATAATAAGGACATGTCTTTTTTCTAAGAGTATGATGTATGGAAGCGGCACATATTACTGCATTTTAACTGTGGTACTTATTAACATGTCTAAGATCAGGTAATGGCTGCCTCAGAGGCCAAAGCTGGTTGTGTGAACAACTTGTTTTTCATTCAAATAAATTGAGTTAAAATATACAGATTGATCTGAAGAAATTGACTTTCAATGTAAAATATTTCGTGTGATTGATTACTCAAATTTGTTTTTGTTGATACAACGTTTTACTTTTATTAGTGTACCTTTCAGTTGCATTGCAGACTTATTTAATAATACGGTAGGAAATTGTGGAGTAAAATTAATATCTATCTTGTACACACACACTTTTCCTCTACTGATATGAGGAAACGTCAAAGAGAGGAAGACCGAGGGGACTAAAGTATTTCTTAATTGTTCTACATTGACCTGAATGTATTCTGTGTATTTGTGCACTGAAATAAAAGTTTTTATAAAGTTTGTGATACATTTATTTGCAGTCACTTCATTATACGTTAAATACATTTCATTCAAGCTAAGATACATTAGCTAGTTAGTGCTCTTACCTGTGTGCCTCCTTCAAACAGCATTACAACCACACTGTATCTTCAAACGATAAGTACCAGTTATAGCTACTTGATTTTAGATAAACAATTGAAAAGACAAAATCAACCAGCTAATGTATTGAAAGACCAATCTTTATTTTAAGGTGCCTTTTCTTTAAACCTTCAGATGTGAGATATTAGTTATGCAGTAATAGTATTGACAGTGGCGTTTCTATATGTACAAAAGTGGTGGGGCACAAACAACTCAGATGTCTATATATAAGCTTCTGCAGAGAGGTTCATGGCTGGTGAGGCACTGGCACTGACTCTTCAGGTTTACAAATATATTAAATCAAAATATAATATTATTTTCAAAAGCTTTTTTTGTCTGATGCTTCAATTACTTTTAAACAGACAGTTCAACAGAAGGATACCCAAAAAAAAGTGTTTTTTTATCATTTAAATATTGAATTGTTCTCTCTAAGTAAGATCCCATTTTCAATAAAATTGACTTGACTTGAAGATGAAGTCCATTTGCCTATCCTTCTGGACACAAATCTCTATTACTTTTTTGTAAAAGTCCTCCTTATCTTCTTGTAGTTTCAAAAGTCTATCATAAATCTAATCTAATCAATAGATTTTTGATTCGAAAATGATAAAAGTAGGGTACATGTGGATATTATCCGGCTAAACTGCTGGCTAAAAATAAACATAAATACGGTAGGATTGTTATTCACGTCGGTGGTAATGATGTTCGTTTACGCCAATCAGAATGCACCAAACTTAAAGTGGAGTCGGTGTGTAGTTATGCTAAAACAATGTCGGACACCGTAATCTTCTCTGGTCCCCTCCCCAATCTGATCAATGATGACATGTATAGCCGCATGTCATCATTTCAGCGCTGGTTGTCTTGGTGGTGCCCAGCAAACAATGTGGGCTTCGTAAATAATTGGACAGCCTTCTGGGGAGAACCTGGTCTGATTAAGAGAGACGGCATTCATCCTACTTTGGAAGGTGCAGATCTCATTTGGGCAAACATTTCAGGGCTTTGTGGACTTAATCCATGACAAACTGGAGTTGAGACCAGGAGGCAGAGTCGCAGTCTTACACGCTTCTCTGCGCTCTCTCCTAGGCAGTCATCCATAGGAATCCCGAACCCAATAAAATACCCAATATTAGCGGTGTGTGTGTCTGCCCAAGGACAATTTAAGGTAAAACCTAATAGAGGTGTCATACATAATAACCTAATAAAAGTAAATGTAACAACTACTACAGTGCAACAAAACAGGAAGATTAAATGTGGTCTCTTAAACATAAGATCTCTAGCATCTAAAGCAATATTGGTAAATGATTTAATATCCGATTATAATATTGATATATGCTGTCTCACTGAAACTTGGTTGAGACATGAAGAATATGTCAGCATAAATGAGGCCACTCCACCCAGCCATGTCAACACTCATATTGCTCGAGGCACGGGCCGAGGAGGTGGAGTTGCAGCAATCTTTGACTCAAGTTTACTTATCAATACTAAACCAAAATGTAATTATACCTCTTTTGAAAGCCTCGTTTTTAGTCTTACGCATCCGACCTGGAAAACTTTGCAGCCAATCTTATTTGTTACAGTGTATCGTGCACCAGGTCCTTATTCAGAATTCTTATCAGAATTCTCTGAGTTTTTATCAACTTTGGTTCTTAAAACAGACAAAGTAATTATCGTAGGTGACTTTAATATTCATGTTGACGATGATAAAAATAGCCTTACTGTTGCATTTAACTCTATATTAGATTCTGTTGGTTTCTGTCAGAGTGTAAATAAACCAACCCACTGCTATAATCACACTCTCGACCTTGTTCTGACTTATGGTATTGAAATTGAGCAACTATTAGTCGAACCGCATAATCCTGCTTTATCCGACCATTTCTTAGTAACTTTTGAAGTATTATTACGAGACTACAAAGCATTAGTCAAAAGCTCTTGCAGCAGAAACCTATCTGTTAGTGCTATAGCCACATTTAAGGAAGAGATTCAACCAATACTTAACTCGATAGCATGTCTGCATGTAAGGGAGGAAACTTATACAAAATGTACACCACCCCAAATTGATCATGTTGTTGATAGTGCTATAGATGCGCTGCGAATAAAATTAGACTCTGTTGCTCCTTTGAAAAAGAAGAAAATAAAACAACATAGATTAGCTCCATGGCATAATGCCGAAACCCGCAAAATAAAGCAAAAGTCGAGACAACTTGAAAGGATATGGCGTTCCACTAAACTTGAAGAATCTCGTTTAATTTGGCATATTACTCTCAATGAATATAAGAAAGCACTGCGTAAAGCGAGAGCAGCCTACATTAATAGATGAGAATAATGCAAGATTTTTTTTCAGCACTGTAGCCAGGCTGACAGAGAGCCTTCTATTCCCATAGCACTCAGTAGTAATGATTTTATGTGCTTTTTTAACGATAAAATGGTTACTCTTAGAAACAAAATTAATGACCTCTTGCCTTTGACCAGTATAGTGTTATCAACAGCTCCCGGAAACGTAAGTTCTAGTATTACACTAGATAGTAAACTAGAATGCTTTTCAGCCATTAACCTTGAACAATTACATTCAATGATTCTCTCTTCTAAACCATCAACGTGCATGTTAGACCCAATTCCAACTAAGCTGTTGAAGGAAGTTTTTCCATTAATTAGCACTTCTTTATTAAATATTATGAATATGTCTTTATTATCAGGCTATGTTCCACAATCATTCAAAGTAGCAGTGATAAAACCGCTTATTAAAAAGCACAACCTCGATCCAGAGGTTTTAGCCAACTATAGACCTATTTCTAATCTTCCGTTCCTCTCAAAGATTCTTGAGAAAGCGGTCGCAAAACAGTTGTGTGATTACTTAAAAAACAATGATTTATTTGAAGATTTTCAGTCTGGCTTTAGAACACATCATAGCACAGAGACAGCTCTGGTTAAAGTCACAAATGACATTCTAATAGCCTCAGACAAGGGACGTGTCTCTATTCTTGTCTTGCTCGATCTCAGTGCTGCATTTGATACTATCGACCATGATATCCTATTGCAAAGACTAGAGCACTTAGTTGGCATACAGGGAACTGCTTTAGGCTGGTTTAGGTCCTATCTATCTGAACGCTCTCAGTTTGTACGTGTCAACGATGAATCTTCCACGCAAACCAAAGTTAGCCATGGAGTGCCACAGGGCTCAGTGCTCGGACCTATTTTGTTCACATTATATATGCTTCCGTTAGGCAATATTATAAGGAATCATTCTGTAAACTTTCATTGTTATGCGGATGATACTCAACTATATTTATCAATCAAGCCTGATGAAATCTAAATAAAATTCAAGACTGCCTTAAGGACTTAAAAACGTGGATGACCTTAAACTTTTTGATGTTAAACACGACCAAAACTGAAGTTATTGTACTTGGCCCGAAGAATCTACGAAATAAATTATCTAAAGATATACTAACTATGGATGGCATTAATTTGGCCTCCAGTGAGACTGTAAGGAATCTTGGTGGTATATTTGATCAGGATTTATCCTTTAACGCCCACATAAAATCAATTTCAAGACCGCCTACTTCCATCTACGTAACATTGCAAAAATCAGGCATATCTTGCCTCAAAACGATGCAGAGAAACTAGTCCATGCATTTGTTACTTCTAGGCTGGATTATTGTAACTCTTTATTATCAGGGAGTACCAAGAAGTCAGTCAAGTCGCTTCAGCTGATTCAAAATGCTGCAGCTCGTGTACTAACCAGAGTTAGGAAAAGGGACCACATTACTCCTGTTCTGGCTGCCTTACACTGGCTCCCTATAGAACACAGGATAGAATTTAAAGTTCTTCTTCTCGCCTACAAAGCCCTTAATGGGCAGGCGCCATCTTACCTTAAAGAACTCATTATACCCTATTGTCCTACTAGGGCATTGCGTTCCAAGAATGCAGGGTTGTTGGTTGTTCCTAGAATCTCTAAAAGTACAATGGGAGCCAGAGCCTTTTCTTATCAAGCTCCACATTTGTGGAATCAGCTTCCAGTTTGTGTTCGGGCGGCAGACACCCTATCCGTTTTTAAGAGTGCGCTTAAGACCTTCCTTTTTGATAAAGCTTATAGTTAGGGCTGATTAGATTCAGCCCCTAGTTTTGCTGATATAGGCTTAGTTTGTCGGGGGACATCTTACTTCTTCCTTCTCTCTGTCTGTACCTGTGTATTCTCATGTTCCGATTAACCCAGGTTCCCCACATTTATTTCTTTTTGGTGTATATATACGCCGGGATCCGGAGTCATGGATGATCCTGCGGTCCTGTGTCCTGGTTCGCGAGCGCTGGATCTTGAATCGTGGCTGTGGTCCTGGATCATCGGTCCTGGATGGATATCCTCGTGGATTCATCTTCCTATTATACACACATGCATTTCCAAACATCTGGACTACCTATGTTGCAAATATATTATCTTTTCAATTTACACACGGCATATATTGCACGTCTGTCCGTCCTGGGAGAGGGATCCCTCCTCTGTTGCTCTCCCTGAGGTTTCTCCCATTTTTCCCTTTAAACTGGGTTTTCTTCGGAAGTGTTTCCTTGTACGATGTGAGGGTCTAAGGACAGAGGGTGTCGTATTGTCATACTGATATTCTGTACACACTGTGAAGACCACTGAGACAAATGTAACATTTGTGATATTGGGCTATATAAATAAACATTGATTGATTGATTGATTGAACAAAACGTACATTTATCTAACAGCTACGTTTCCCACAGATCTTATTTTGAGCTATTTTCTAAAATTCTATGGAGAAATCTCATTGCTTTTTTGTGGAGGGAAGCCATGCGCAGCTTACTTCCTGGTTTTAGGACGCCTCACTGCAGCTCTCTCTCTTCCTCTTCTCCTCCTCTTCACACACCACACTTTTCGCGGCACACGTACTTACAGCCAATACGCTCTGAATTATGTGAGATGATGTATGGTGGGGATGGCAGCACTTTGCCCCTATGGTCATTATTTTTTGCCACACACATTAAATAGGAAAATACTCTGAGCATGCGCAGTGTAGTTTTTGCAGTCACCGTTCACTTAGACAGTCAGAGGGAGGGGCAGGATCAGGGTTTGTCCCACATGGCTCTAAACAGCTCAATAGGCACACACTGTAGACACTAATTAGAAGAACACAGACTAAAACAGCAATGTACAGACGAATCAGATGATTAAACATGATCTTAAAATATATTTTATATATTTTTAAATTTATTTTTTGCATTTTGTTGTAATCATTATTTTAATACTTTCTGCTGACACTAGGTGGGGCTGTGCCCCACCTGCCCCTAATGACCAGTCGCCACTGAGTATTGACAATACAAAAATACTGAGCAACTTTAGTTGAGTTAACTTTATATTTCTTATTGTCTAAAAAGCATTTATTACACTGATTGTTCCCACTCATATTCACAGTGTGTACCAATTGAGACTGTATTTCCCGTCAGGTGTCATCTCTCTAACCGGAGTACTGTTTTGGATGAAGCGGCTCCGGCACAAACATTACAACATACATCAGATTCCCCAATAGTAGGTGTCGCAGTACGTACAGCAAGTTGCATTACATAGATTGTTTTGCACACACCTTCAAAATAGCATTGTGATTATATTACTGGATGGAAACTGAAAGCACAGGAACATTAGGAGCATAACAGAAAGTATGAATAACAATAATGAAATTGTGACTGTAGATATGATTATACTTTATATTATTTACTGTAAATGTTTAATTTAGATTTAATTATTCTGATTATTCTTTATTCTTTCTATCTATCTATCTAAATCTATATAAATCTCACAATGGGGTAGGTTACAGGAACTTTTCATCAACAGATTGCTTTAGTCTGGCTTAACTCTTCACTGATTGGTTGCATACACTTTAAATGTACTGGCTATGCAAAACAGAAGGTGTGGCTCATTATCATGTTTTAAACGGGCGGATATTGGCACTTTGGGCTTTCGATAGAGGTCGAGCGAGCGAGGGAGAGCGCGTGCAGCGGTCTGCTTGCGCACGGAGCAGGAGCTTTATGAGAGAAAATATATTTCTCTGTGCTCAAAAATGTTCAAGTGCGCGCTCAATAGCATTTTCTATGCTCAACATGTTTCATTGCGTGTTCAGGATAGAGGCACAAATATAATGTATGGAGTCAGATTTGGGTCAATATTCTAGCGCGTAAAACAAGCTACTCACGAGCGGAAAATGTGCTTTTACACGCGCATAAAATGACCCTCGCGCGCAGATTAAACCCCCGCGAGCGGCTCTGCGCCCGCGAGCGGCTCTGCGCTCGCTCGCGAGAGAGACAGCCCTCTTGCTCGCTTGCAGCCTCGCGGAGTCTGTCTACGCGCGCGTGAAAAGTTTCTGGCACTTTGGGGCGGAGCCACTGGACTTTGATTGACAGCTGCAAGGAAACCCGGAGTTGCCAGGTTTGATAAATGCCTGAACTACCAAGAGCCGAGGAGTGACGGCAGCAAAATCAGTTGGACGAGATTGAATGGTAAAGTTGTCCATATGTGTATAATTGTTGCATTTAAGTGATATATTGGTTGTAAAAAATGTTTTGTATTTGCTTGATACAAAAGGACATTCTTTATAACCAATTGCTTTATTATCACGCATTTGTAATATTTGTATGCTAGAACTTTTTGTATTCTTTTTGAAAAATAAAAAATAAATAGCTCACTTGTCATTCATTTGTATCCTTAATTATCCATCCAACACTGAAAAGGTGGTCCTTGTGAAGAGTCTCATCACTATATTCCCTCAGCTGAAAGTCATTTACAACAATAGTTTGCTTAAGATTAAGTTTGTTTTAACCAAGGTATAAGGTTTTTTTAGGTGTGATTTTATGAATTATCTGTTCTGTCAACATTTGATGAATTAGAAAAATATTAATGTTTTTAAATGTTAACAATTATTTTCTTAATGACATATTGTGCTAATGAAATCCTTGTAAATAAATGTCCAATGAATTTATTCTTGCATTCGATTTTTTTAATAAAAACCATATCCACCACCTGGTACTTCCAGTAATCGTCATTGACACACAATGTGCAGATATAACACAATCAAATGTTAATTCTGGTTAAAGAAATATAACACAAAATGTGCAGA
This sequence comes from Pseudochaenichthys georgianus, assembly GCF_902827115.2. Classification (NCBI taxonomy): domain Eukaryota; kingdom Metazoa; phylum Chordata; class Actinopteri; order Perciformes; family Channichthyidae; genus Pseudochaenichthys; species Pseudochaenichthys georgianus. The sequence continues at coordinate 39,976,626 of NC_047516.1, forward strand.
AATAACAAATGAGTGTGTTCATCTTGGTTACACATTTATGACACACGATGTGTAAAATGTGCACATTGTGTGTTAGGGGCATGCAACACATTTTGTGTGTAAAAATGATTTACACATAAATAAACACAACACGTGTTGTCCCAACACATCCTCACTCCCAGGTCGGCCTATGTTGACGTTATGTCAAGTCCCCTGCCGGCTTTTTCCAACGCAAGGGGGGGGGCCTTAGCGTCCATTTTCAACGCAAGGGGGGGGGCCTTAGCGTCCATTTTCAGCTTTCCGGGATGTCCATGTGCTTCTATGGACGCTCATGGAAGCACGGCATTCGTTTGTGTCGACTGCCCTTAAAGGCAATGTGAGCGTCCATTCTCATTGGATAGTGGAGAATTGTACACCCGGAAGTAAATATTCCCCTTACTGACGATTGATTTTACAGTTATATCTGCACTACTCATCGACTAAAAAACACCAGATTATCCTTGTTAATTACACAACATTGATTGGTTTAAATTGTGTGCAATGCTATTTTTCCCCTTCGATTCGGAGAAACAAATCTTTTTTCGGAGTAAAGGATGGCAGAAGACACTACACTACCCAGAATCCCCAGCTATCATTTCTCCCTGCAGAAAAAGAAAACATGGCCGAACTTCGTTTTATTCTGGGTGTAAAATGCCTATTTTAAAGTTAGTTTGGCCATTAAAATGCGTTTTGATGTCATTTGATGCGAGAAATATGAGTTGTTATTTCAGATTATGTGTGCAGTGGATGTACATGATCTTTAGTTTGCTAGTTATTACGAAGATTACTTCAGGAAATTGCGTCCAACGTTTTCATTGTTACCAAGGTGGTTGCTAGGGACGCTGCTATCGATATTATTTCTGTTATGTTGTGTAACTGTTTAATGGTGTTAT